>NC_085038.1:9734107-9917676 GCF_963692335.1 Osmerus eperlanus
GTCTTGACATGCCGCCCCTGGGGAGAGGGAGGGAGAGATAGCACGTTAGTCGTCACGCGGAGAACAGTGAGGACCACTGTTGGTTTATCAGCTGCTCTGCCAGGTTATCAGGGTTAAGGGTTAGGGTTAGAGTGCCGACTGTTTGCCCGCGCGTGTGACACTCTGAAAAAAGGTTCCAAAGCTCCCATGCCTTATGCTACAAAGTTTGGGGGATTTCAGATTGTTTCCGTGTCCAAGGCCTGCTCGATGGGGAAGCATGAAACTGATTTAGCTGGAGCGTTTAGTGACAGACAGTTACTTATAGGTCTACGATCCCCTTCCCCCCCCCCCCTACTGAACAAACAATCCCACAGTCCCCTACAGTTCCAGCACCCCTCACTCCTTAAATAAACAAAGGCCAAAAATAGAAACCTCCTTTCCCATCCCCAAACCCTCCCTCCCCCCCAAAATAAATAATAACACAGATAAAAGCTCCACATGTTTGGGAGCCAAGCCAGGCATGGGTATTCCCCCTAGTCTTGGCTGGACCGTGTATAAAGGTTGTGGCGCTGATGATCCCAGCAGCTGTGGTCACGCACACACGTAGAATCCCGGTCAATATCATGATGACAAGACGTTCCAGAGGCAATTGAATATGCATGGATTATGGACAGTAAAAAGCAACCGGCTTATTCTTTACAGCCCTGGTTAAGACGAGTGCTTGAACCCGCCTGACTGTAATCCCCCCCCCCCCCCCGTCCTTTGATCCCGGAGCGGCCGTCATAAAAACGCTGCAGGGGACGTTACGGCCCCCGGCTGGCGCTGCAGCCCCGCACACGACCCTCTGGGGGGGTCAAGGGTCACAGGTGCGACTCAGGGTTCATCGCCCTCCACACACACACCGCCCCCACCCATCTGTGAGCACACAGGCGACGTGGGTAAGAAGAAGAAGGGTATTTAGTTTCTCTCCATCGGCACCAGCATGTGGCCCGGGTCTGTGGAGCTTCACAGGGACGGGATGCCAGGTTCTGCCCTTTGAACCCTTCCTGCGAGTCCCAGGATCAAGGCGGGGGGGGGGGGGGGATGAGAACTGGACCGTGGAAGCGGATGGGAATGCAGAAGGTAGTCGAGGATGATCTGTCCACCAATCATTAGAAGATAAGGAGTCAGAGCCTCCCCTTACTCTTTTGTGCTCCAGCCACCTCCTATATCAGCCAGTTCACCCCCCCACCACCCCCCCCCCCCCACCACCACCACTACAGTAATCACAAGGAGCCTGACTGGCTGGGCTTTAGTAAGACTAAGCAGACTCCCATCACACTACACTCAAAGCCTGGTAGCCAGTCATGAGTTGTAACCATGGCAACCCCCCCACCCACCCACCCACCCACCCCCACACACACACACAATAGATAGGAGATGAGGAAGCGAAGGACACGGCTCTGACCTACCTCAAGGGGCTGACCGAAGGGAGGGGTCGGGGCGGTCATAGGGGGCCCCCAGTGAGGCCCTGGAGGGGTTATCTAAGGCGGTGAGTTATCACCGAGCCATTCCCCTCCCTTCACTTCAGCCCCAGCCAGCTCTAGTCTCCCATTAAACTGCTAACCACAGCCAGATGTGTTGCTGGCCCGGCTCCAGCGACACAGACCAGCACTCCCATCCAGCTCCACTCCCCATCAGTCCTCACAGTGCCTGTCAACCACTCCTCTCTCTCCCTGCCACATTCCACTGGACCCCTGGTGCTTCAGCGCATCATCCTCCTCCTCCTCATCCTCCTCCTCCTCCTCCTCCTCCTCCTCGTCCTCTGATGCCTGTGTGTGTGTGCGGGGCAGGGAGCCAGGGTAGGTGTGTGTTGGTAATGAGGGTTTAGAGCTCTGTGGGGTAGCACAGGGGTTAGATGTAGATGTAAGGTGACATTTAAGCAGTGGGTGGGGGGGGGAGGAGGGCGACACCAGCCAATGAGGACGAGGTCCGCGCCGGAAAAACGCTCATTACGCGTGTGCTAGCTGTGACCGGCAAACACAGCGGGCATACTAAAACACACACACACACACACACACACTTGAACGTATACAAAACCCCCCGGAGAAAATGAGCGCTCGCACACGCAAATGGGAATCACGTAACGCAAACAAACTATTACCCCGGCCTAATGGTTTATCGACATCCTCCTTCCGGCCGCCTCCTATAGCTCAACGCAAACCAGAAGAGCGCTGGGAAAGAAACGGCTTCTCAGCAACAGCGCACAACGGAGCCCAGCCCGCTGCATACCAGCACACTGACCCATTTCTCACAGACACAGCTACACAGACACACATTACGACCGCACTCCCCAGAGGACCCCCACTCAGGGTGGATGAGAGTGGAAGAGAGTGGATGGGAGAGCGGGCAAAGGGCAAAAGGGAGTACTGTAGCTGGGAGAGTCGATTGAAAGAGCGAGAGCGGGAGGGAGAGAGAGAGCGAGAGCGAGAGAGAGAGCGAAATGGAAAAGAAAGAGGCAGCGAGCATGATTAAGGGCTACAGAGCGGGATCGCATGGGAAGGGAGATGAGGTATGGGGGTAGAGCAACCATAAACTCGGCGGCCTGTTATCGGATCGTGCTGGAGAGAGGGAGAGCGTTCACTCTTCTCAGACAACAGCCGATATGGCCCACTGCATCCCAGGCTGAGGGCGGAGGAGAGATGCATTCAGGCCAGGCCGGGGATCAGAGGGGTGGGGTCTGGTCTGGTCTGGTCTGGTCCACTGTTCAGGTCCAGGGAGTGGCAGCAGGGTTTAAAGTGGACTGGAGAGGAGACGGCTGATCCGTAAGTAAGGAGGTATCGATCCCAGTGCAGCAGCCTGTACTCAGCCCAACTAACTGCTCCACTCAGGATGAGAGCTGTTCTGAGAGCCCCCTCTTGAGAAAACAGAGCTGCTTTCTCAGGGAGAAGTCAAGGCGTGTTCCGATACCGACGCCGTTCCTAGACAGTTCGGTCGGCCGGGGAACAGGTTCGAATGAAACCCGTTCTCTCCAAAGGAAACGTGACACCGAGGCATGACTGGGCTCAGACTCCGCTGGGAATCAGGCACTCCCGTCTGCCTGGGCCACAGGGACAGGATTTGTTTCGCCTCATCCGAGTATCACAACGAGGCGGCTCAGTGAGCGGCTGCACGCCGTGCACAGACAGGCGTGTTCACACAGAGGCCGGACTTGTGACGCCCATGAGTACGTGAGACCAGCGTGGGAAAGAAAAGCCCAAAACGCCCGAGCGCGTACACACGCGCGCCGGAGGGATTGTGTTCCTGGTGAGGCTGCCGGTTTGCGTCCGACCCCCCGACCTCTCGCATCTCTCTCACCGTGCGCGAACACACACTCTCGAGCACGCACGATGACCATGTGAACAGATAGGGCTGGCCCCTCGTGAGACGACCGTGTCTCTGGGACTTGAGGGTGTGTGAGTGACAGGAGGGAGATCTTGGCCACGTCGTTAAGAGGGTGACACATTCAACACCCCCGGCAGCTGACCCCCGAAAACTAGCAGGCCAATCAGCACATAGCTAAACCCGAACCACCAAGGTGGAGCAAATAAATGACACCGGGCCCAAGCATCAAGCAGATGACAAAGAACAGGGATTATTTAAGGTCTTAAATAAATAGTTGGTATATGTTGCTTACGGCCAGCCAGCCCATCCCGCCCTGCACACTAACCAACAATTCAGACTCCTCCATTGGTTTGGCTATAAATAGCTCCAGTCTTAAATCAAAGCTAGCAACCGTTTAACTGTGAACAGGCTCGTCTCCTGCATGGTGTCACGTGTTCTTGCCCGGTTTTCGGCAGCGCGTGGCTGTAGTCTGTAGACCTAGACCACAGTGCGTTTACCTGCTAGATGAGGATCTTCGGGGCAACACATGACCAGGAGTACAGATGTCTCCCTCCTCCACCACCACCTCCTCCTCCTCCTCCTCGCCCTACCAGGCCTGCATGGTGAGCAGTGTGCTGGCATCTCCCTGGTGGCTGCCTGGGTCAGGCCAGACCCATATGGCACCAGCATTGGGTATTAGCGGGCATTAGACAACTGGCGTTAAAAGGATACCTCTGCCAGGATACCCCCCCCCCCCCTGCATGACTAGCACTTTGCTGCCCACATGAAGCGCCAGGCTACTGTGCCATGGTGACGGAGGATGGCCGTAGGGGACAGGAGGAGGGGACAGACGGAGGTGTGGCTGAGTGAAGGAGAGTCCGCCCTGACAGAGGTGCCGTCGTCGTCTCCGCGGTGGCGCCGCTGACGCCCGCGGCCCCCCTTCGTTGTCCGTTTATCCGCCACGTCACGCTGCGGATTTAGGGGTTTTCCTGGGAAACGGCCTCCCACGCAAACCAGGACACACCGAAGACAAAGAGAAAACGCTGACGTTTCATAACCGAGGCCTCCCAAATCTCCAGTCCCTCAACAACGCTGCTGGATCAGCTGGGCTGGCAGCAGCCCCGCTGAAGCCTTGGTGCGGAAGGCAGGGGGTCCTCATGGACACTGACTGCCACAGAGATGTGACATTATGGCTTCACAGTAACAGGATTTGGTTGACAAAGGCCATTCCACTGAGTGATGGCTCGGAGATTCAGTCCTGACGATGGCACTGCTTTAACCAGCACCCCGAGAGCTAGTGTGTAACCCTGGGTTTGATGATTTAGACTCCACTTGGGGGGGGGGGGGGGCTGAGAGGAGGAACACACCAAAGGAGAAGAGGGATAAGGAGAAGGGGAAGACCAGCGACGGCAGGGCCAGAGGACAGTACGGACAATGAGGAGGGAGGAGGGACACACAGAGTGAGTGTGAGGGGGGGGGCCCTGGCGTCAGCACGACGGGGGGGGGTTCTCCCAGCGTCCCTGCAGCGTACCCCCATACCTCATCTCCCTTCCCTGGCAGGTCCTGCACTGCAGTGGAAGGGTAGAGAGCGGCGAGAACAGGGGATAGATGCGAAACCAGACAAGCAAGGGCAGGGCATAGGACCAGGCCGTCTGGCTGACTATTATTGGCCCTTCTGCAGAGGAATCCTCCCCACATACCTCACAACTCAAAAGACCTACATCTTAAAAAGAAAAAAAAACACGATTCATTTATCTTTCTTCCGCCTCAAAGCACCTGAGGGCGCTGCCAGCTGGGCCGGAGCCAGAATGATAGTGCTGATCTGAGAATCCCTTTGTGCAGTGCTGGAGCAGGTGATCCCATCCAGCACAACACCAGCCTGCTTCAGTATGAGCCCAGCACCGACACGGCACGGAGCACAAGCACACATCTCCCCCTACTTCTTCATTGGCCTCTGCACCAGAGTGATAAGCAAATGCCATTCATTGGTCAAAATGATATTCATTAGTACTATGTAGGAGATTGGAAGTCATGACAAACGAGTTGTTAAAACAGATGTTTTACACATTAGTGTGAGCTAAATAAAAAAATGTAAAGACATTCAAATTGGGACTTGTCCAATCTTCCAGCCCACCCAAACATAGGACTTTTCTTTAGTCTTATTGGGCAAGTCATTTGGCCCTCTAGTACATTCAACTGAATAGGTCAACCTGGGTTCTTTTCATAATAATTGTGCTTAGTAAGTCAAGCTAAACCTCAGTCATCAAGCTCTTTGACTGACTGCACTGCTTAATCTAGCACCCCCACAGAGACAGTCACTGCCCTTCTGGCTTGGTTCCAATGACTGGTCACTCCCTGTCATTTGAATCTGTCTTGCATGTACACTACTTTAGATATGCCATTTCGATTCTTAGAAAGCTCTGGATAACAAGATAGCCCGTTCTGAGAGTCACTTATCTCCATTAACTGTAGGATTGAACTAGTCTACAGTGTGAGGGCTGTTTCTGAGAATCACCAGCCCGTTTTGAAGCTTCATGTTCAAAGTGACAGGATATATATATTTTTTTATTTTTTTTACTATAACAAGTCAGCTTAATGCATAAAACTTCTTTGACTGAAATAAATGGGTTAGGCTCTATTGTTTCCTCAAAAAATGATAGGGAGAGAAAAAAAAACTGTGACAAATGATTAACAATAAGAGAAAACAGAAGAACGCCTCCCAGTGAGGAGAAGTCAGCCTAGTTTTCAGTTAGAGGCCATTTTACTATTCAGTGTTTGGGGATTCAACTGACAAACAGGTCCTTTCTAAAGAACTATACTGGCGGATCGGAAGGCGGGGGGGGGGACCCAAAAAGCCAGCGACACAGAGACAAAACCATCTTTGTAATGGAGTGGGTAGGCTCTGTCTGGTCCTGGACAGCTGCTCTTCAACCAGTTGCAGCGCCCCTCATTCACACCACATGGCACATGCTCGCTCGCCTGTTTAATAACGGAGCTGCTGCACCGAGCTAGCCTAGCCCTGATAAGACAGCTGATAGAGAAGGCACAGCTCACATGGGTGCATGGTTTATGACATCCCCTCTGGAGAAAGAGGAACATGCTCAAGAAGAGCTTCCACGGCTCGACTTCTGAAAGACTCAAATCCAACTATGGAGTCTTCTGAGCACAACTAGGCTCCAGTTTTTCCACCAGACCACGGATTGTCCTTCAGTTGACTAATTCAACAGGATACAAAATACTAGCCTCGGGCCAATTTGACAGAAGCCTAGACATATTCCATTAAATGTTAAGGAAGGCTGTCACCAAGGATATTTTGTAGTCAAGTATTCTGTTGATTAATCTAATTACTGGGATAAACATGCAAAACACTGCGTTTCATTTTGGGAATGGCTAATCTGTCAGAGTAATAGCTATCACTTTTATTGGATGTAGATTAATAGAAAAACTTGTGTCAATTTCCAAATATGGACTTCAAACTACAACCTGTTAGTTCCTCAATAACATTACTGCCAACATTCTTGGGTTTACTTTCCACTGATATCATTTCATAAAGATGTGACAGAATACAACCCAAGCAGTCGTTTGTGATGTGTGAAGTATTATGATGTTGTGTTTCACAGAAACCTAAAATAGCAGAGAGAACAGTATGCTGCTCACTCTTGTGGTAAATAAAAGCAAAACAATGACTACATTATTAGATGGAATTTTTAGAGCAGTTAAGAGAGTGATCAAATCCACAAAATGGGTCAATTTCTGCATGCCCACAAGCCATCTGGTATTGGAGGGAGGATGGCATGCAAGTTCATTTTCCATTACCAAAAGCATCACATGACCCTAAGAAAATACCATATAGCCAGACGTTTACCCGTTGTTCCATACGGTTAAAACAGATTAAATGGTCTTGAGTTTAGCCCATTCTGAACCAGATCCACAATCTACTTGAAATCCTGAGAGCTAGCAGGCCTTCATCAGGTTCAGCGGGTCACTAGGGCAACGCTACAGGAATAAAGGCCAAGATGAAACAGACTTCCCATTTCCATTTTCAAGCTGTTCAGATACAGTATTGCAGTTAGACAGGCTAGTATGCCAGCCTGGAATGGGCAAAGTGGGGAAGCTGGACTGGTTGTCTAAAACCTTGTCATTAGATTGGCATTTTTCCCGCAAAGCCTATTTGAAGGTTTCACAGATGGGATAGCCTAGTCATTATTTTCTGAACTACCATTAGTTGCCTATTCGAGCAGCAAAATGAACACATGCAACTTAGTCTAGACATTGCGAAGAATAGGTAAAATATCCTAATGAAGTCCTGTTTATAAAAAATAGGTCTCCATACCCCCCGCCTGCCATCACCCTCACATGAAAACCACAGTATCGCTCAGGCACTAAGCTCGTGTTTCATATCAATGGGGTCCCAATCAAAATAATTTATCTATGCGCAAAGTAAGGGGCAGATATAACCAAGTCTCGCATCGAGCAGAGAATGACGAGGACTTGTGAGTAGCCTAGGCCTGGCCATACATCGAGGGATCGCTTGTGTACCTTGTATACTTGTCCATAGGTGCCATTTCCGACCACTTCCACCAATTCAAAAATCCCAGCTGGATCCTGCAAGGAATCGAATAAAAAATAGTTCACACAAATAGCATACACGGTAAAAGTGTTTTAGAAGATGTTATAATGATGGGCTCTAGATTAACGCAGCTGTTGCGCCCTGATCTATCCAACATGCCAAATGCATTTCGAACAAAGGAAAACCAGGGACTGGAAACACCTCGCTCGAGCTGAATAATAATGTCATACTAGTCTCAGTGATAGGGCTATGGCAAATCCGTGAAAATAAATACCTGACATGTTATCAACCGAGTGAGATTTTTTGTTTATTGTAGCCTATTGCAAAATTGATACACAATTGGGAAAAAACGGTTGTCTCAATTAGAAGAGACACTGCCCTTGTCCAGTACTCACCCGCAATGAAGCCAGATCTATCTCTACCAGACTTTTTGCTGGAGAGTCGTTCGCCATTTTTGCAATGATTTCCTATCCTTCCTTTACGTAAATTGTGAATATTTGATACAGGATCATTAGCGGTACCCCCTGCTACTAGAAGAGGCAGTCGTGTATTCCTCTTTGTGGTCCGCTTCTGTTGTTGAGGACGCAGGGCTACTCCATGTTGAGGTGGCAGCTCGGCCCTACGCGCAACTCTACTGGTGCTCCTCCTCTCCCCCCGGATTGAGGGATCCGATCGCACAAACACAGGATGCCGGTCGGCTAAATCACGGAGAAAGGGCTGGGCATCTATGCACGAACTGTACGGGGCTGATATATGAATAGGTTATCTACCCCGTCAAGCCAGTATGTTAAGATAACATCAAATGTTACGGTATAAAGAAGGGCCAAGTAAGAAAAAGGAGTGATGGCTTCGGAGAATCTTTGGACATGCGCACGTGAGACATCAGGTCAATATTCGTAATCATGGGTGTGGCAAGGGAACAATCGAACGACCTGAGACTAGTGTGCTGATGCATCATTATTTACTTTATGCACAGTGAGTCAGTAGAAAGCCTACGAATTATTACCATATTGCCGACATGGATTAATTTGTCTCCCTGCTGTAACCTACTTCCTCCCAATGTTCTTAAACAGCAGTAGAGTGCCCAGTCCAGAATGACAGTAAAATACATAAACACATAATTGGGCCCTAGAAACCACCTGACTGCTGGATTTATTTCTCTTGAGCAACCTCTCTAATACTTTCGTGTGATGTTCTTTCTCTTTGCCACCCTCCATAGTGTTCCAGACTAAAAGTGACCATATAAAATATTTCTCAGTGCAACTGATTGGGATGTCTGTGACACAGATGTGTCTGTGCATGTCTCAGAACCGTTTCCTTTCCCAACCCCAGCTACATTGTCATTCCCCCAAAGGATCTGTAGACATGAACAGGGTGTCTGTTTGTTAAAACTAACTTCAGCTCCTATGTTGTGAGTCATTTAGCTAACAATCAGGATGGACCAGTCTGGCTGAACAACACAGCACAGTCATGTTGCTCAAGAAACTCAGATATTCCCTGTATATAAGAAGTGTGTAGCTATGTAACAATAACCACAGTTGGAACGCACATAAACAGTTGGAGCTGCTACATAAGGCTACATCTGGAAATAAATCGATCATTGTCTTTTAGCTGTGCACTCCTATGCTGTCCAAATGATATCGATAAAGATTACATCAAGAAATATGGGACTTTTGGAGTTTCACACAAAGGCAATACAATCCCCTGGTCACCATGCCTCACATCTTAGCAAGTAGTGGTCGAGGAAACTGTCTGATAACACCTGTTCTAATTTAGACGGTTCTGGCCGTCCTATTTTTTTTACATTCTTTTACTGACACCCTCTGGACATCTGGTGGTACTGCAATATTACCTCGACAGCTGGTCTTGTACAAGCATTTGAATGTAGGACTTACAGGATCTTGCTGAAAGATGCAGTTTGGGTGTTTGAAATAACAATACAGACAGAACAATTAATAAATAAAAACATGTTTATTGTGTGATAGTAAGTATATAAATATGCAATTGGAATAACAATAATTTAAGGCTCTCATCATTTAACATGTACAACAGGACACACAGTTTGGGTTAAAGGACGCACTGATTCAAAGACACAGTATTTACATCTACAATGGTGTTTCACATCCTCACCCTACGAATACTTGGAACTACATAAGAAACTGTAATCCACCAGCTGTCCCCATTCAAAGAAGTTTTCGCATCATTTCAGTGACTGAAAGTCAATTTTTAGTAAGAACTGCACCGAACAGTTGGACAGCTTGTCACCGTGCCTGGCGTTTGCGTGTGACGAGGAGGATCACACGGCGCACGGCGCCCAGCCTGTCTCGGAAGGCGGTCATGGACAAGATGCTGAGCTGAGCACGTTTCTCCAGTGGCAGGACGGCCAGGAGCCACCAGCACCAAGCAGGGCCGCTGGGACTGGCCTGAGGGAGGGAGGGAGGGAGGCATAGCGTGGTTCTATTAGGGTTCGCCTCATCGTTTTCTCCATGACAAATAATATATGCATTAGCCTTCTACTGTCTAGGCTCTCGGATATAAACATTTTTTCCACTCACAGAGACTGAAGGAGAGAGAGAGAGAGACAGAGAGAGAGAGAGAGAGGGGGGGGGACAAAAGAGGGAGAGGGAACCGGAGAGGCTATAAAGAATATCAAAGTAAGACGTTCTGTTCTGATAATCCTAATATTCTTTCTAGGAACGAAATACATAGTTCATCTGAATGTGATGTTCGACCCATAGGCCTAGGTACGGGGGGGCCAAGCAGAGGAAGACACCACTTCTAACAGACAGTACGGTGTTGTGTTGTACCTGAATGTCAGCCTCTTTCCCGGGCAGCTGTCCAAAGTGGCTGAGGATCTGGCTCTTCATGTTGTCTTTGAGGGAGGTGAACCAGGAAGTAGCCTGCTCGTACACAGAGTCATGCAGCTTCTGCAGCTTCTCTAGCTCCGCCCCCTCCACCTGGCCGCAAAGGAAATGCGTCAGCGGTTAGGAACCTCATCTCGGATGCAATCTTTAAAACTTCATCCACAACACACACAACACACCTTCTTGTCCTCCAGCAGCTCTATCTTGGCTGTGCTGTACCCGTCCCTCTGGCCGTGGCTCAGCACTCGAAACCGAGACACTCCCACCGTGTCCACCACCGAACGGCCATCGGGAAACGCCTTCACATCCTTCACCTCCAGCATGCAGCCGTAGTCAGCAAAACTGTGACCAGGACCATGGAACCATTAGCCAGGTAGTTGGTCAGAATGTTACAGTCAAGTACAGTTTAGGGGTTTGGGTTTAAGGAACCTGGCATGGTTTTGAGGTGTTGACTGTTTAGGTGTTAGTGTCATGGGTCAGCTCACCCCTTGAGATCATCAGCGATGCACATTCCAAACTGCCTGGTTCCTGTTTCCATTGAGCGTCGGACCATGAGCCTATAGCATGGCTCATAGATGTGAAGAGGGCATGGGATTGTGGGAAATGCAACCGTGCAGATAAAGATGGGCACTTCCTGCTTCAAGCTGCAAGAAGAACCATTTGTTAGGGAAAATCCCCATTCCACCAGCTGAGGAAAGCTGTTGCGATATTTTGTTGCACTAGAGACTATTAGATTTGCTATACACAATATGGCAATCTCTAAAAGGGGTCTAAGGGCTCACTTGGATAGCTCCTTCATCTCCTCTTCATGGACTTTCCTTCTCTCAGCCAGCGCCTCAGAGAGATAACATTGTAGCATTTCTTCAACCAACAGGGTCTTCTGGTTCCCTCTAGAGGCCAGGTACTGCAATTACACAACACACAGACGATCAAGACCACAACGACGTGACTTATGAAAGCTTTTGCCAACAAGCATTAGCTATACCTAGTTCAGTACACACCAAGGAGATAACTTGGCAGGGATAATATCTCAAAACAATATTTCACAAATGATCGTAACCGATTGTGTTCAAAATATTGTACTGTGTTGCCGGAAGTTTGCACAGTTTAATGCTAATTTACCTCAGCGAGGTTCTCTTTGCACAGTGGGCAGTTTGGGTTGTGGTCCAGGCAGCGCTCCAGACACTTCAGACAGAATGTGTGTCCACAGGGGGTGGTGACAGGCTCATAAAATAGCCTGAGGAAAGACACAAGTTCAATAATTAGGCAATACGTTCTTCCAAAGGGATGTTGTGTTTGTGTGTGTCTGTGTGTGTGTTATATCAGAATCTGAATCTGAATCAGAATTTGGTTTATTCGCCATGTATGTTATACAAACACAGAATTTACTGTGGCAGGGAGGTGCAAACACGAAACATATACGAATCTTAAATTAAGTAAAGGTACAGAAGTTTAACTATTCCTAAGAACTAAACAATCTAAGAATAAAACAATTTAAATATAAAATATATATAAAAATAAGAATAAGGATAAGAATGAGCAGCATGAGTGGTCAACATAGTGCAATAGTGCAATCAGATACTGGGTTAAATAATGAATGAATGTCAATGGGAGTCCTTGGCCTTATGGTTGACTTACCTCATACAAAGAGAGCACTCCATGTCAGTGCTGTCCAAGAGATGGGTAGGCACCTCCCTCTCACCACTATGGGCAACAGGAGCCTGGGATGAGGAGCAACCTTCATCTGAGCACAGACACAGAGAGAAGATGAATGCATCCCAAAGTGTTTTCGTCAACAAAATGGTCGAGATCTTGGAAGTGAAACACGGTCTGCTAGTCAGATCGATCCCCTGTGTTTTGTGTGGAATGTGTCAAGTGCCCAGCTATATACAAATCGATGAAGGGTGTGGTACCTTTTCTGGGCAACTTGTTGGCGGTTGCTAAGTTTGGAGGGTTGTCTTGGCATTTCCTTTTCAGACCAGAGGTGCAAAGTAAGGCACTGAGGACTAAACCCAGGTTCTTGGAGTCCCCAGCGCATGTCTGGGGCTTGGCGGTGACGTCCGAGGGCCCTTCCGTCTGGCTTTCTTTTTGAGGGGCGGAATTTAATGATCCCAAGAGTAAGGAGGCGGGCTTAAGAGGGGAGGCGAAGCCTGTCTGACAGGGGTGGAGTAATGCGGTCAGACTGTCCTTCTCAAACAAGGAGGAGAACATGTCACTCAACAGCTGCAAGATAAAAGACAGGGGTTAGCAGATAACCAAGCACAGCACAAACACGCATTGCCTGGTCACACAGAGCATGCTACATAACAATACAGCAGAAAAAAAGTACAATACCTTCTGAGCCTCCAGTCTGATAGTGATGCAGTTAGGCTTCAGAGCCACACAATAGAAATACTCTTTTAAGGTTTCTTCATTCCGTCCGGCTTTGCTCAAAGCCAATGCTCTCACATAATGGGCCTAGGTGAAAACACACACAGGGTTATGGAGTCTCAAGTCTTTTGATGACAATGTATCTATATAAACCATCATGGGTGTATATAAGTGGGGCACTGCCCACGACCCAGTTCCACATTGTTGTATGTTCACCATCTAACACTGCCTTTATTCTATTCTCATGGAAGAATGTGGTCTTGGTAAAGGACCTGCCACCATGTCTGCCTGTGTACACCAGTATTTTTTTTCACCGTGGGCCACAGAGGCTTCAGTTGACACATGCTGTCCCCATCCTGAAGGGCCAGTCTGAAGTTCCCCATCTCCTGATGTAGTTCTGCTCTCCGCTCCAGTAACCTGGCTATAGTTGGGGCTGCACAGAAGAAGACATAACAATAACATTAGTCTGTATAGTTTATAAGCATTCATATAAACAGCCACTATAGAGCCACTATATACTATTTTGTCTGATGTATGGAAGTGTTATGGACTATCCCACAAGAAGGATAGTTATATATAAAACAAATAATTAATCCCTAAAACACCCCTGAATTACATGCATTAAACTATTAAAAAAAAACTAAAAAAGGTTCTCTATGAAATAAAATGAAAATAATAAGCTATTATGACAATATTAAACTAAATTATGTAGTAGAGTTGGCAACCCCAAAAAACTGTTACACAAAAAACATTATCTCATCCCCTAAAATCCAGGTCATGCTCATAACTAGTTCAAGGTCACGTCAAGTTTTGTGAAGAGAGCACATAAGCTGTTATGTGTTCATTTGCTACTTTGCACACCAACCCTGTTCAGACTCCACATGTTGGGAACTTAATTTTAGATGTGTAGAAATTCGAGAAGTACATTAGCAGGGCCTGCAAAAAAGGCTGCGGTTGTAATATCACTCTGTAGAATAGAACTCTGCTCTACCAAGCTTGGCCTACTTTTCCGACTGTTGTGATGCTATGCAAGGTACATAATGAGCAAACTGATATTCCTACGCAAAGTACAGAGTCCAGGCATAGGATCACTAAAGAAATTGGATCAGTCTGTAAACATTTATGATCAAATGCCCAGTTCCCCCAAAACATGGTGTTCATGTCTCTGAGTCAGCTGGCATGAAAAAAAGTGTAATGATGCCAATTATGTTGCCTGACCCAGATATTAATTTAAGATCTGCACGTTTCCATGTCACCTGATAAGTAGGTTAACGATCCATTACTCAAATGTCCCATGTGAAGGAGAACTATTAAAAGAAAGGGTATTGGAGAAATAACTCATGCTTTAGCCTACCCATTTCTACAGCTTTGTTGTATCTTTCTAGGGCGTTGAGGAAGTCGTGTTTAGTCCGTAGTCTCTCCCCCTCCAGCCAGTATCGCCTTGCTTGACTCTCCGCAACAAACCACTTTTCCAACAGGCTGCTTAGGACCACATTGACTTTAAACGCAGTTGGCTTCACTTTGCCCGTTGAGTTGCTCAGTTTATATCGACACAGTTTACATTCTGTGACGTGATTATCTTCAAGACAATATTTGCAGTATGTATGGCCACATTCTAAGGTCACAGGCTCTGTCAAGAGACACTTGCAAAAATGGCAAGAGAAAAAGTCCAGTGGTTCTTCATCCTCAGATAAGTCATCCTCTGAACATGAACGGTTCAACTCGTTTTTGTTAACTCCAACTCGGCATGACGAAGTCTTACTTGGAGCTGAGATGCACAATTCCTTTTCGCGCAAGGTGTTCGTAATACAGTCAACAAGAGATCCTAATTCTTGGGGTTTTAAACTGTCCAGTTTGGCGGCAGCACAATACGAGTCCAGTGCCTCTCCTATGCGCCCAGCCCTGCTAAGCGCATCTGCCTTCAGTAGACACAGAGGCCTGTCTGGTTGCTGAAGATCTGCAAGTTGAGAGCTGTAGATCTCAACAGCAAAGTTGTAGTCTCCAGCCTGGCAGGCTTTCTGTGCCACATCCAACATTTCTGCACACAACCAGGCAGCAGTGGGAACAGTTGTGCTGTGCGTGGAATGATCCAATCCGTCTTGAACAGCGATGTCCATTTTCGTGATATAACTGAAGAATCGCAAATATCAGTTACGCCCAGGGGTCAGTCAAATTACTAGATATCTCATCGATTCAATCTAGGTCGGGATCAGACCGGACACCGAAGCAAGTGTTTAGTTCCATCCATTTCATTCAGCTGCAAATCGAATCTTCCATCTTAATTTAGCTACGTAAGACCGTGACACTGTGAAACTGGAAGTTTGTATAACAGCATTCACTCACGGATGAAATAACATCCTTTAAAACGAGTATACTTGGTTTCAAGGCATTTTCACGAACATGTTAAATGCCGCATAACTACGTGAGTACCGACAACTGACACAAACTTGCATAACGAGTAAAAACGAGCTAATGTCGTAGAAAAAGAAATAGCCGCTGCCACTAGTGTTTCGTTATAACGCCTGTCTAGTAGTGATGGGTCGTTCGCGAACGATCCGGCTCTAAGAGCCGGCTCTTGAAGGTGAACGTCGGGAGCTGGCTCGCATATCTGAAGAGCCGACTCTATTTTTAATAGATTAATACAGCCTATAAAAACTAAATGATTATGAAATGAATTTTAATTGTATTTAAAATAATTGACTAATTTAAAGAACAACAAAAAAAATACTTGTAGGCTTAAAGGCGCACACGATCATCCTCACATTCTGTTCCTGTCAATCCTGCATGAGGGAGGGCCGAGCCAACTCACACACAGTCAGAGAGTAGTCAAAACTCGGAGGAGAGCCATGACAAATCAATGCATTTTTAAAGATATGTGGTTACGGTCGAGTATGATTTCATTTAATAATTTAATTCAAATTGTTTTCACACTTATCATAGTCAAATTCATAGTTAAAATATGTATTTTTTAAAGAGCCGTTCGGGAGCCAAAAGAGCCGGCTCTTTTTAGTGAGCTGAGCCATACGAGCCGGCTCACGAAAAAGAGCCGGAATGCCCATCACTACTGTCTAGACCTAGATCTCTGAGCGAAGTAGAGTCGGGCACGCGAATCAGTAACCCCGCCCATACACTCGCCCAAAAACAAAAAGTTGTTCCCTCTATCTATTACTAAACTTGTATGAACAGCCACCACGCCGCTCGTTTTTACTTCGCTGGTCCTCGGGTTAGTATATAGGCATAGGAATTTGAATCACACTCTATCGACGTCAAATTCAGGAATTAAACTATAAGGGCAAACTAGTTATGATGCGCCTGTTTGGTAACGTCGGGTGGCACGTGACTTGAGGGAACAAAGTCATTGGGTAGTCTGACTGTTTATGTAATGATAAAGGTTGTGTAACAGAAAAAAACTGCATATTTAATAATACTGTTCGGGTCAAGAAACACTGTAGACATCAACAAGTGAAATCCCTTCCGTTGTCAACTGTCAGTTATATTAAGCCAACAGGCCACTGGCGCTGGGGACAGTAGCATTGACTGGCCAATGCGGTGTAGCCCTGAGTGCTTTACATTAAACAGCTTCACATTCCGCAAATTAATGTTTACAAAAACGTAAAAACAAACTGCAAAATAGGTAACACTATTTTACAGGCTTGTATGGAGAATTGTGAGTAAAAAACAACAGCAAGTCACACGAGTTGATACAGGTATATCAGGGCTACCTCGTGGCTTGAGGGAGAAGAATCTCACCCCACAGTAAGGAGGCAGCTCTATTCACACAGACACTGTTTGGACACACATTTAGCGGCTGTATAAAAAAAAAGCGCAAGATGGGTGATTTTATGGTTACTTATTTTTCTCTATATTACACACTCTGAAATATGAATAATAATCATTTATGATCATTAATCACGCCACAAGTCTGTTATCATTTAAAACCAATGTGCAGCACACCAATGTGCTGCTAACACATTGCCACCCTAACCCACAACTCTAACGTCACCTTAGTTCTTAGTCCATCAGTCCAACATGTCACCTGCTCTGCTCAGGGAACAGGCAGCACACGTGACCCTCCCACCCCCTGTGGCAACACATGGAGGACTGACAGTTATCCTTTGTCCCCACTGCACAAAAACAACCTAAATAAATGAACCCTCCAACAGAATACCACAAACGTGTGCAGCACATGCCTCCACTGAATGAATGGGAACAGAGTAGAATGATCAAAAAGAAGTCACGAAAAGAGTCACGACAGAGAAACATATTTCTGAGCACCAACACGAGGTAGCTATTGTTCCGACAGTTTTGTTGCTTCTTGTTGGATAGTTTCACATGGCCGATCAGATTTCAGGACATCATGCGAGGACAAGGAACACAGTAATAATCATTCAGTAACAAACTGCAGCTGCTAGGACACCGGTGTGCTTTTACAGACATTTATTAGCAACACCAACAGGGCTCTTCATTGATGTTGAAAAACAAAACTAGTTTATTTTTTCTTGATTTCATATTGGCCTTTATTAATCCTCCAGAACTTGAGTACAAAGTCACCAGGAAGCATTTCTTCATAGATGGGTGTTTTGACAGCTCCACACACACACACACACACACACACACACACACACACACACACACACACACACACACACACACACACACACACACACACACACACACACACACACACACACACACACACACACACACACACACACACACACACACACACACACACACACACACACACACACACACACACACACACAGCATCCATTGCTCAAAAACGTTTGCTGGTATGAAGATGTTCATTGTCAACTTACAGGCCTACCTTTCTGAGAGTAAAACCATCTTCCCCCCTCCCACAACCCGACCACAACTCGGTCTCCGCATAGGGATGACAGAATGGAAGTACCTGGATGAGACACATTCGCAGTCTCTGCTTACTGCGGAAAGAGTGCGCAGATAGCCTGGCTGCCCATAAGAAAGCACAGGTATCAGGGCTAACACAGCCACAGTACCAGGCACACAGCCAGTGATCCTGTTCATAGGCGCGTCTGGAAGTCTGTAGAGCTGCCAAGACTTTTCCATTGCTTGTCCTCAATCCATTACACCTACAGGTTTTTTTTGGGTACACCACATATGCAAGGGAACAAGGTCCAGTATCGTATCGGTGTGTTCCCCACCCAGTAGTGTCGACCCCTGGTGCTCCCAGTGTGGGTCTGGTAGGCGGCAACAGCAGCAGCCCTGTCTCTGTAAACGTGCTGTTGTTACACTCTTGCACAGTAGGTTACACTGTTTAGTTTCCTTATTAAATAAAAGTTACCTATCATAACAAAAGCTAAATTACTACAAAAAACACTACTATGTGGCACTTCATTAGTTGTACAGCCATAACCATGGCTACGAACTCTACCTCAGGCCACATTCTTTATCTGATCTGGGTGTGCCTGGTTGAGGCATGGTCGGCTACAGAAAATCAGGCTCCATTGGAGGAACCAGCCTGGCTGCTAACTACCGCCATCCCCTCACTACGGCACATCAGCCTGCAGGAGGCACCCTATCGTCTCAGCCAACCATGCCCAGATTAGGAGAAGCAAGTTATCTTGCTTAGTTTACAAGCCTATCAGAACTGTCTTCAGCCTTTAACTCAGTTCATTAGGAAGTCTGGACTGGGATAGCCAAACAGGCCAAAGTCCCCCTGGTATCTGGCAAAGAGACGCCTGATGTCACGCTTGCTGATGTCTGAGAAGTAGTGCTCCACCTTGGTCTGGTTGTAGCGGGTGATGCCCGGCGGGATGGTGGGGTAGGACACCAGGCGCTCGATCCCAGCAGCTTTGAGGATATAGGGAGCGTCCCGCTCTAAGGTCTCGTGGTGGCCCACCACGCTGTAGGTGATGTCACAAGGCGCACACAGCTCGGCGTACGTCACCCAATGGATGACGTGCTCGCCAAACTGCCTGTCCATGCGCCGCCTTCCGGGCACGTCGCCCAGGTAACGGACAAAGTCCTCGAAGCGCAGGCCCGTGGCCGCCGCGTCGCTGTCTCTGTGGCTCTTGCGGTACTTGCGGATGATGGCGGGCGCAATGTCGTGCTTGTACCAGGGCTCAAAGCGGGGGTTCTTCACAAACTTGTCCTTGAAGGCCGAGATGAGGCGCTCGAAGGGGTCCCTCACGATGAAGAATTTAAAGTAGGTGTTTAATCTGGAGATAAATTGATTCGTTTATTAGTGCTGAGGCTACAGAATGCGTTAACTGTTTAATATCCTGTTTGAGCAAAGTAGAAACTGCTTAGCTGTGACAAATGACATTTGGTGGTCAAAATCAGGAGAGATAAAAGTTGGGACTCTGACCTTTCAGTAATCTCCACCTGACTCAGAGAAGAGAGGCGAGGCAGGCCATTCTTCTCGTGATCATGAACCAGATTTTCTGGGATCTCATCCACAGTGGAGAACACTCCTGAGAGACAAAAGAAGAACCGTGACAATCGGACACTCGCCATCCGCAACCACAGTCAATCAAGCAGTGTCACACCATGAAGGCAAACACTCACCGTTGAGAACAATCAGGACCTTTTTCCATTGAGTGTTCCCCACTTTGGGGGTCTGGCAGAAGAGGATCTTGTGCTTGTCGCATACAAAGATGCGGTCCAGGACGAACTTGTTGATGGAGGTGTGAGTGAGGTTCCTGAGGGTTGAGTTCTTGCACACAGCCGAGAGCAGCTCCAGGCGCTTTGCTTCCACAGAGCGCCAGTCTGAGAGGTCCGCAGAGGACGGCTCAGCCGTCTGACACACAAACACACAGACACGGCCTTAATGAGACATCTGCTGCACACTCTGAGTTGCGATCTGCTGCATTCTAGTGATGTGAGTCATGTAACTACCAAGTCTGAAGGCTTCTCATCTTGTCTTTCAGATTTCTGCATGGAGGGGGATTTGATGGTCTTGGTCCCTGACACAGTCCAGCTCTGTATCTCAGATTTTTCCACATAGTCTGAAACAGAGTCCAGGCATGTATTACATTGTGGTCCCCCGAATCCGTACTGACAAAACATAACTGGCCTCCGGTCTCTATATAGCTGACATTTTAACTAACTCACCATCCGCGGCTCTCAAATTGAAATTGATGAATTTGCTGGCGAACATTAGGATGAGCAGCATCCAGCCGCAAGCCCCAACGAGCAGCCAATGGTGCCGCATCGTTTGGGCATCACCCGTGGGACATCATCCGTGGCCCATCAAAATAGTGAAGTTGCCTAGCTAAAGGCAGAGAGGATTGACTGACATTGCAAAAGACAGATAGACTCATGGTCGCGAGGAGGCTTCAGGGAAAGCTACCCTGACAGAGGTTATCACTTCTATTTCTAGCTAGCAAAGAAATGTGTGGAGGGTTAGCAACAGCTTACAAAAACTGGATGTATGTATGAGCATTTTAAGCATGTGTGAATATGTTCTACTTGTTAGCTATTACCTTCTATTTAGAAATCAAGATCCATTAGCTACGTGACGTTGGTACGATTCGCTAGGTCAATACAGTAAATAACGTTTACATGTGTAAAAGTAGCTTGCCTCGTTAGAGCCATACGCTAGCGCACAAGCTAAACAGATGTTTAACTTTAACACGAGCTAACAAGCTAGCCAGTTAGTTAGTTAGCTGTCCATCCGCCCAGGCATACTGCTAGCCACTACAAATTATTTGGTAACTGGAAACTAGGCATGAGCTGCACTTAAGAGAGGTGCTACATTTTTTTTGTTCAAAAGCAATAACAGCGATATCTGTTTTCTTACCGTTTAAATGTGAATGTGCTGTGTTGCAGCTATCGCAGTAATGTTAACTAGATATATAGCTAGCGTCTCGGATGACATTTTCGACATGTCCTGTAGTCTGTTGTGATGGAGTACAGCATTCGCCAATCATCACCCAACAAAATTGAAGGTCATGTCGCCCCCTAGCGCTCAAATGGTTCCAGTACATGGACATCTCGTGGACCAGGGCAATGAAAAGCCTCTTTGTGCATGATTATGTGATGCAATGTATTCCTTCCCTCAGACGATGATCACATTTTCTGTTTAAACTTTGAGCAAAACGAAAGGAATATTGCATAAGCTGTGACTTAAAATGTGTTGTGAGATATTAAAACGTTAATTTCCAAGTTCACAAATGAAAATACAAATGACAATGCAGTCATACATGCTTGACACAATATTATAGTTGTCCACTCTTTACCGCATGGTTCCCAATAAAGCTCAAGTCAATGTGTATGCATATACAAGAATGCATTCTTTCATTGAAGACTATATAGGCTAGCTGGAAAAAATGTCAGGCACAATGGGCTTCACTGTGTCACTAACAATGCATGGCTGACAAAGACACGTTATCAACAAGACTGTGAGAGAGCATTGTCACTTTTAGAGATGTCTCATGATGCAGAGCATAGACACATTCACACAAAGATCAGGAATCGCATGTGCACTGAACTGGAGAACTGAAGAGAAGCCTGCTACTTTACATTCAAAAATGGAAAGTTTTTAACGGGGTACACTGGGTGTTTTTCTGTCTGTACAGATACACACTTACGGGCAGCCAGTTCACATTTTAGTCACGTGGCAATGTTATTTTATCACACTCACTATAACATCCTACGTGACATCTTAACTCACACCCTCTTATTGCCAATCCTTATAAATGCATTTTGAAGCTGTAGGAAAATAGTTAAAGGCACACTCATATTACTTAACCATCAAATTGTTTTAATTGAGTTTTCCCACACACGGTCATGTTTCTTTGACAATACACAAAAATTACAAGCAAGTCAAGAATAAAGCCTTGAGATTATCACAGAAAACATTCACCAAAGATGTTAATGTCATGTAAATAAAGACAGGAAGCAGATATCCTTTTTATACATTTATTCCACTCGCAGAGGGGACATTTAGTTTTCATCCACATTGACTGTCTGCAACCCTGTAGGATGAGGAAAAAAAAGGTTTTAGCAAGAGTTTGTCTTCAACCCCAAACAAAATGAATTATTAAGTAATCTCTTGAGTTAGTACTGATTTACCTTTGTATGTTGTGACAGGAACATATGTGACGAGGGTGTACAGCTTGTTAGGAGAGTCCTCGTCCTCATTGCGCTTCCTGGACAACCGTACGCGCATTCTGTACGGAACATTCCTGAATGACAACATATGATTATAGTGCCTGTTATCTCCTGTGGCAACAACTTGTGTAGAAGTTGCCACGAATGCCCAGCTAATGCAGCAGTGACATGGACTAACGCGTAAACATCTTTCATTCCTTATGTGACGGTTCGATTGAGACCTTACCTGATGCCTTTGGTCCACACTGCCTTGTTCAGACGAGTGTCGATGCGTACATCTGGAGTTCCCATCTCTTTCACGGCAAACTTGCGGATCTCATTCAGAGCGCGAGGGGCTCTCCTCTTGAAACCCCTACAGAGGCAGAACAACAGTAGAAGAGGTTGATCTTTTAAGTGAAGATGGCCTTGTGAGGCAGGTTACATTTAGGCAGGTACATATGTAGCCGTTTTCAACACAGCATCAACTAATGTACATTCTCCACTCACACTCCATGGATGCGCTTGTGGATGTTGATGGTGTACTCCCGGGTCACCACTTCATTAATGGCTGAGCGCCCCTTCTTTTTCTCTCCCTTCTTAGTTGGGGCCATCTGTAACGTTACACATAAAACCGTTTGAGACTATTTGGGATTACAGGTTGACAATACATTTGTTGGGTTACCAATGTTCTCTCGCTCGAGCTATCTACCGATATATCCGTATCCATTCCACATCGTCGTGTACATACCTATATACCATTTATTGCAATGCAAGCATCTAAACAATGTTCATGCACGCCCTTGCGTGAACATTGCCTTGTTTGCCTTCTAACCCGTAGACACAAATCAATTTAGCCAACGAGCCACCTTTCAATTAAAATGATAGGAATGAAATGCCTAGCCAAGTAGCATTAGCTAACCGTTAGCTAGGTATAAAGCACACAATTGTGGTGCCTCAGACAGTCAAGATGGACATATACATCTTGTCACTATAAAATGTCTTATTTGAACAAATTACTAGTTATTTCATCTTTGCATACCACGTCTGACACCAACACAGATAGCTTGAGCGTGTTCCAATGGGCTAATGTCGCTCCTAAAAAGGTTTATCAATTTGAATCGTATTACTAACTACATCGATGCAAAGAAACACTTCAAATTATCGTCCGACGTATAATGAGTAACATAGGTATGGATTGGGACCGTAAATATACTTGTTCAAAGCACAGATATGGCAGGATGGCATTAGATTGTATGAGGATTTTGAAATAAGAAAACTTACTTTCAAACGATTTGACAGAAAGGAAGTTATTAAGCGGAAGGATTATGGGTAAAGGAAGTCGGTCCGTTGCTCGCCACACCTCCGACAACAAATACATAGACTTTTAGGTTCCTATTGCCGATAAAAGTTCACTGAAGGTCCTCCAGTGTTTGATAAAACGGAATTAATGGCGGTCACATTAACATAGACCTAAATATCTTTACAAAATTATATATATTTGACATTAACAATTGAATACATTTAATCTAAATCTAAACTTACCTTGCCTGACCAAGTGGAGGAGGATGGCAATTCAAACAAATATCATGCATTTCAGTAGGAAAGTAAACATAAGGCTTTGCTCTGTCAGTTTTCATATCAATTATTTCATTGTATGGTCCATTTATGCAGAATTTTACAGTAACAGACGTAGAACCAACATTCTTTTTTTACCATGCCAAAAAGTGTATGCCTGCAAGCATTCACAGACACAGTAGTGGTTCTGGGAGTTGAGGTCCAGAGTCTGTGTTTTTCATGTAAGCCACACAGGCGATTTACCAGCAGACAGCAGGTGAATAAATGAATCCAGTGCTCCTTGTGAAGTTCATCTTGTGTCCTCAAATGCCTCTTTCCACCCACCCGTGTTGCAGGAATGTTGACTTGTACATCCCAGTCTGTACACCCAGACATACAGAGTTGCTAGTGGATTATGTCAATTAGATCAGTCTGTCCTTTCAGTCATTGATCCAAAACCAGTCAACATAGCATGCATGCATACTGTGAGTGCAAGTTTGTTTGGCCACAGGGTGCGGGTGGTGGACCAGATTGGCCCGTCTCATCTCCTTTAATGTACTGGTTCCACATCAGTCATTAACAATACAGTTCATCCTTCAAAAAACAGTTCCCAGTCACTCCATGACACAAATACATTCATGTGAGGTGGTACTTTGAAAGTATGTCGAACTCTGAGGTAAGAAAAACAAATTCAGGATGGAATAGTTCGGTAGTGGTTCATGGGAAACATTCATTGAAGGCTCACCAGGTTTCACAGCATCTGGACAGCAGATTACCTGATGATCCAATGACATAATCATGTACATAGAAAAAAAAAAAAACAAGATGGACACGTCCATGAAAAATTAGCATGACTCATACAAAGCAAAGATAGGACCCGTTACAAATGAACAGCTAACCATTTTAATGCACAGTTTCTTAGCCAATGCACAACATAAGAAACAAACCAAAACAGCAACTTCATTATAAATGGGGACCTGACAATTAAAAAGCTGCTCTAAAACATAAAAATTGCACGAAATAACTGGCATCATTCCGGGCATGTGTGTGTATGTCTCTCCTGTAAATTATTGATTAGTTCAACGTACAAGGCCTCTATCTCGCCATAGGCTAGAATTTCCAGTAGTCTCTATGGCGCTTTACTCAAAGATCAAGCTTCCAAAATGATAAGCACTGACTTTTGGGAAAGTTTCAGCATTCGCCATTCGTTTTTTCTCCCGATGTTAAAGAAGGCTAGGTATGGAGATGGAGCTAGAGGAGGGGGTTATGGGGCTGGGGGGGCTTAGCTGTCAGATTCATGCTTTTACTCACTAAGCCCATTCCCTCAGGAGACGCACACCTCCGGCTGTGCGCTGGGCTTGTCAACCACCACGGCAGCTAACGCCGCCGCCGTAGCTGCAGCTGCTGCGGTGGTGGCTGGCGGACCGGAGTCCAGCTTGTCCTGGCCTGCTGCCTGACTGGCCATGGTCTTCTTGAAGAGACGCACGCTCAGCTGCAGCAGCTCACTGTCCACCACAGGAACACTGGGGTACATCTGCTTGGTCAGGCCCTGGAGGGAGGGAGGGATGCGTCAGTAAAGTTGGGGAAAACACCCTGACTTCCTTCATTTTGTTTGTGGGGGGGGTGCAGTGGGATAAAATGGTTGCCAGAACGAACCTTTTCGTTCTTCAGCAGCTGCCTGCGGATGGCGATGTCCCTGCGGGCACACAGGGCCTTGCAGCAGGGGCCTAGGTTCCTCAGCAGTCCCGCCCTCTCCACCTTCCTCTTCAGAGCAGCCATGTTCAAGGCTCCCAGGTCGTGCTCAAACAGCTTGTCGGCATCTGTCGGAATAAGGCTGTCGAGTTAGACTGGCAGCTTGAGCTAAGAAATGAAATTCTGAATGTGTAACTAAACACAGAACTATGTATGTATGTATGTATGTATGTATGTATGTATGTATGTATGTATGTATGTATATATATAGTAGGGTCCAAAAGCCTGAGACCACTGGTCTCCTACTATACTTCTATTTAGCAATTGTTGCATGATTTGCAGTGTTTCCCACAGATTAGAAAGCAATTTGTGGGGGTCGCCCCGTGTCTAACATGGTTGGGGGGGGTTTCAAAATTATGCCTTTGTTAATAATTTGTGACACCGAACTTTATTATATTAAATATTAATCAAATGATTCACACCTTTACAAAATCCCCACGCCCAACCCAAAATCCACACATTTAACACCCTATACAAAATTCACACCCCATTCAAGCCCTATCTTAGCCTGGCTCTGCCCTCCTACTTACTTCCGCTCATTTTTGATTATGCTTCTGTACTAGGTCTGGGATTTCGGTGTATTAGTCGGTTTTTGGAAACAACATTTTTGTAGGTCCAATCAGCGAACAGAGGGAGTGGCTGAGAACAATGACGTTGTCGTTCGCTAGTTTGAGTTGTAGTTCAGTAATGGCGGCGAGTTCAGGAAAAGTTTGATTTTCCAGCTACGGCAGCTAGCTCCGTTGCAGTAGTGGTGAAGGAGTTGGCTAAGGCAAACGCTAGCAATTGGTTATGGCAGATCAGAGTGGCTCTGGGCAGATCCAATAGTTTTAAATTTCATCAGAGTACCCGCCTTCAAGGAAGTTAACGCTTGTCAATAGAGCAATCCCAGACCCTCTGTACAAATGAGATGTACGAGGGTCTGGTTAGGACCAGGCTAGTCCTATCTGCCAGAAACCGAAGAATAGAAATGAGTTCCCTTGTCCTGAGACCTGCTTTCTTACCTGCCTGTTTCTACATCTGTTTGTCCACCTCACCTGTTGCTTCAGCTGGCTCTCTCACAGCAGCATGTTGGATGCTGTCCTCCTCTCCTACTCGTTCTTCAATGCCTAACGAATCTCTCTCTTTCTCTCCCTGACCCTGTCTTTCTGCTTGAGCAGCACTAAAAAGCCTAAAAAGACCTAAAAAGATTGTAAACAATTTCTGCAAATATGCAGGTTGCAACGCCATGACGCCGGGTAAGTAGGGCTCGTGAGACTGTTCACCAACAGAACGAAGGGGAACCCACTTGTCTAACAGATTAAGACATGTTCGTAGGTACCCAGCAAAAAGTAGCTTCAACTTTCCTAGACTTTTAGCTACGGTACTAATGCTGAAGGCTCGCTGATATCGCTCTGTCTTGCTAGAACGGCGTATCTATGCGTCGTTGCTAACGTGTGATGACGTTGTGATTGTGTGTGTTTGTATGTGAGTGAGATGTGTAAGTGACAGAGACGGAGGGAGAGCAGGGAAAGGAAATGCAGCTGAACAAATACGCTGAGTGTTTTAAATAGCGTAAAAAAATAAAATGACGAAACACAATATGTGGCGGCCGGTGTTGATTCTGTGGCGCGACGCCACAAATTAGTCTATGTGTGGGAAACACTGATTTGATAAAACAGAATGCTTGTCTTTCTCAGTCTTCAAAATCCCCCCATTAAAATGTTCAACGTGGTCTCAGACGTTTGGACTCGACTGCAAACGAACCCCAAACCCAGCTCTGGGTCTGGCTCTCCACGGCTCTCACCTTTAGGGTCCTCCAGCTCTTTCTTGCAGACCTCCCTCACTTGCTCCAGGAGCTCCGGACCCGCCAGGCGCTTGGACACGCCCGCCCTGAGGAGCACGGCGCCCGGGGTGAACCTCAGCAGGGCTGCCCCCGCCGCCCGCGGCTCCTGCTTCTGCTTGGGCATCAGGCTGGACCAGTCCACGTCGATCACGTCCAGGGGACCTGCGAGGGCCACGGGGGGGGGGGGGGGGGGTCTGAGTTACATCACCAGGGTCTGTGTGTCGTTAGCATACGCCTTGGCGCAACGCGCGTCATTGGTACCTGAAGGTTTCTCGTCGTCCTGATGATCCTCTTTCTTCTGGGCGCTGTCCGCCAAGATCTCGTCCAGCTCGTCGTCGCTGATCGGTTCGTACTCCTCGCCGCCGGAAACCACAGACTGGGCGTCGTCCACCTTGGCGTCGTCCTCCTCCGCTGGGAACGGGAACAAGACAGGAACGTGGGCGTACGTTAGCCGGCGGAACTGAATGCGTGGAACAGGAAGCGGTGTTCGTTGGCGTTCCTCTTACCGTCGACGCCGTCCTTCTTCTCTGGCTCGCGCTGCTCTCCCGGCCCGTGGTGGCTGTTGCCGGGCTTGTCGCTGTCCATCCCGAAGGCTTCCCGCGGCAGCAGGGGCTCGTAGTCGCTCCGGTCCTGCCTCAGGTCCCGGCCCTTGGGCTCCCCGTGTGGCTGGAGGTCCATGGGCAGCATCCGGTCGCGCTCGCCGCGGTCGGCGCGCTCCCGCTCGTGCTGCAGGAGCCCCTCGGGGAGGAGGCGCTCCCGCTCCCGCAGGTCGCGCAGGTCCCGCTCCCTCAGGCCTCGCATCATCAGGCCCCG
This sequence comes from Osmerus eperlanus, assembly GCF_963692335.1. Taxonomy (NCBI): domain Eukaryota; kingdom Metazoa; phylum Chordata; class Actinopteri; order Osmeriformes; family Osmeridae; genus Osmerus; species Osmerus eperlanus. The sequence goes on from NC_085038.1 coordinate 9,762,249, forward strand.
CCCCCCGCCCCGCTCTCGGGGGTCGACCTCCCAGTCTCTCTGCTGCGGAGGCTGGGGCAGGAGGGGAGGCTGCTGTTGTTGTTGTTGCTGCTGCTGTCTCAGGTCCTTCCTCTCTCGCTCCCTCTCAAACTGCTCCCTCTCGCGCTCCCTCTCCCTCTCGCGCTCCCTCTCCCGGCTGTCGTAGGAGCCGGCGCGGGAGCGCGCCTGCCGCTCCGAGTCTGGGGAGCTGCGCCTGGAGCTGTGGCTGCGCGAGTCCTGCCGGTCTACAGTAGGGGAACATCACAACCAGACATGAAGCAACTGAAAAGCTCCTATAGAGACCCACAGAGACTAGGCAATGAGAAAAATCATGTATTTTACATTAAAAAAAAGAAAATAAATACATACATATAAAATGTGTTTTATAGAAGACAATTCATTTTTTTATCATTTAAAGAGGATATGCAGCTGGCATGCTGACTAGGCTGGTCAGTGTGTACAGACAGAGAGAGAGAGTTGTGTTCAGTACCTGAGGAGGTGCTGCGGCTGGGCTCCCCTCTCCTCAGCTGGTCCATGCGAGACTTCCTCTCCCCAGCGGGGGGCTCGGTCACCGGGGGCCTCTCCCGCTCGCGCTCCCTCTCCCTGTCCCTCTCGCGCTCCCTCTCCCGGTCGCGGGAGTTGCCCCCCTGCATGCGCCCCCTCCTGGAGCGTGGCCCCTGCTGGGGCTCCTCGCGGTGGGCCGACTCGTTGGAGGGCGAGCGCAGGCGGCGGACGGAGGCACGGCTCTGGTTGCTGCCGATGCTGCTGCTGCGCTTCTGCTCGGGCGGGGGCTTGCGGAGCAGGGGCTGGGACATGAGGGGCTGGGGGGGCAGGGTGGGGAGCAGCATGGGGGGCTCCTGGGGCAGCAGGGGGGCGATGGGGAGGGGGTTGACCCGCTCCCTGCCCCCTCCCCTGGGGCCGGTCCTCCTGGGGAGGGGCTCCACGGGGGGCCTCTCCACGGGGGCGGGGGGGGCCGCGGGCTCCCCGCCGCGCTCCAGGACGTCCTCGTCGGACCAGTCGCTGAAGTTGGCGTCCATTTTTAAGGGAGGCAGCGCGGGGGGCTCGGTGGTTGCTCCCACGGCGCGGTGAGCCAGCGGGGGCTCCTTCAGGGTGGGAGGGGGCGTCCGGGGGCCGCGCTTCCTCTTGCTCGCCGGCAGGTGGGCGACGGCGGCTGGGGCGGCAGCCGCGGGCTCTTCCTCGGACACGTCCGATTCGGCGCCTCGCGAGCGCTTCCGTTTCTTGTCCAGGGCCTTCTTCTTGGGGCCTTTGCGCAGGGACTGGAGGGGAGGGGGCCCGTCTGGGAGGGCCGTGGACGGCGGCTCGGGGTTGAACCGGTCCCCCACCCCGGCCCCCAGGGCTGGGGGTCCCCCGTCATCCTCCTTGCGGCCCTTCTTCATGCCCTTCTTCAGGCCTTTGGTCTTCTTCTTTCCCTCCTCGTGGGGGACGGCGGAGGCGGCCACGACGTCTCTGTCGTCGGGGGCCGTGGTGGCGGGGGGAGGCGGAGGGGTGGGCTCCCTCTGGTCCTTGGCCCTGCCGCGCGAGTCGGAGCCGCCGGGGGCGGGGGCGCCGTCTGGAGGGTGCTCCGTCCGCCTCTCCGCCACGCCTCGCCCTCCTCGGGGGTCAGGGTCTTCGTGGCGGCCGCGGGCGTCCCTCTTGTCGCCGCGGCGCTCGTCGTCCTTCCAGCGGCTGGGCTTGTCGTCCGCGGGGGTGCCGGGCGGCGAGCGCAGGGGCTCCAGGGGACGAACCACCTGGCTCAGCAAGCGGTGCTTATCAACTGAAAACAACAACAACATCAACATCAGTAATTATGAATACACCATAACAAAAACAAACCCGAAAAACAACAACACTTTATCTAAGGGTGCCTTGGCTGGATTTCTTACAACTAACCCCTCATAAAAGCTCCAATATAAGCCATATAAGGACATATATAAAATGAGGTTTGGACAAGGTCATGGAAAGTGCCATGAGACCAAACACTGAATGTTGTTCGAAAGCAGGCCAAGGCGCCCTTTGAGGGAGATCATAATCCATAGGACTAGTAATCCTCCAGAGCCAGTGCTGTGTCCCAGTAAAGAGGGTCCCTACTGTCGGCTGGATGCCCTGGGGCTGGACACACCGGGCTGGGGAGGAGGGGCCGGAGCTTGGGCGGGCCTCGGCCGGTCACACGCTCACTCTTCTCCTCGGGGCTGTTGTAGCCGTCGCTGTCCCCCGGGGTGGCGTCCCGGGTTCTCTTGGGGGAGGACTTGGGGCTGGGGCTGTTGTCCACCCTGTGTCTCTTCCGGCTGGAGACAAGGAGGGGGGAGGGGGGGGGGTTCAAAACATGGCGGTGCACATTCAAACTGAAAGCAAATGCGTTTAATGTAGCATAAACCTGACTGTGTGTGTGTGTTTCCACAGACTAGACTGCGGATGACAGACGACTTGCCTGGTCTTGCGCTCTTCGTCCCGGGCGTCTCTGGTGGAGCGCTCCTCCCTGGGGTCGTCCCTCCGCTCCCGTCTCTCCTCCCTCCCCTTCTCCCGCTCCTCCCATTCCCGCTGCCTCTCCCTCTCCCGCTGCTCCCTCTCCCGCTCCCTCTCGCGCTCTCGCTCCTTCCTCTCCCTCTCGCGCTCCTCGCGCTCCCTTTCCCTCTCCCTCTCACGCTCTCTCTCGCGCTCCCGCTCCCTCACGCGCTCCCGCTCCCTCTCCGCCTCGCGCTCCTTCTCGCGCTCCTTCTCCTTCTCCTTTTCCTTCTCCCGTTCGCGCTCCCTCTCGCGCTCCCGCTCCCTCTCGCGCTCCCTGTCTCGCTCGCGGGTCCTGTCCTCCCGCCGGTCCTCCCCTCGCTCCGCCCGGCGCTCCTCCCTCCTCTCCTCCCTCTCCGGCTCCTCTCCGCGCCCCTGGTGCCGGCCAGGAGAGGGCGCTCTCTGATCTGCTGAGACAAGAGGGCGCCGTCAGTCACAACAGCCAGCGGATTGTACGATTTCAATTTTCAATTATTTTTTTCTTTGTTGCTATTTTTGCTTTTAGTGCTTCAAATACATAATTTCCTTTCGACGCCTACTACATAGTTGTAGCTTGCCATGTCGTAAGAATGTCATTGTTTAATTGGATGAACTTTGTGTTACACTGTGCAAATGAATCCCACGGCACACCTGCTGTGGAAGTCAGTCAGGTTTAACGGTGCACCTGTCTAAACTTCCTCTCCTCACCTCTCTCCCTGTTGTCTCTGCGCTCGCGCTCTGCGTGACCCCCTCTGCGGTCGTAGGACGAGTCTCGGGCCTGGTCGGCCCTCCTGTCGCCGTCGTAGCGCTCGCGCTCCGCCCCCCTCTCGCCGGCCCTCTCTGTCGCGCGCTCCGCGCTCCTCTCCCGAGGGGCGGCCCCACGGGACTCCCAGGTGTCGTGGGCGCCCTCCAACTGGGAGCCTCGCGAGCTCCGGGCGGAGCCTGGGAGAGAGGAGACCGTACAGGGGTTCAAGTCTCTTGTCAATGACTGTTTGGCAGAACGACAAAAAACCTGGAATGTTCTAAACGGGTTCTACTCTTTTGGGACCTGGGAGGACCCATGGCGTGTTCTCACCTTTGTCGGACCCCTCGGCCCCGCGGCCCCGGCCGCGCCCGTTCCTCTCCCCCCGGCTCTCCCCCCGGCTCTCGCCCCGGACCTCGGCCCCCCTGGCGTCCGTGCGCCCGCCGTCGTCGCGCCCCTGCCCCCTCCCGTAGCTGCGCTCCTCCTGGGCAGGCTCCTCCTTCCTGTGGGGGACGTCCGTCCGCTCCCTCTCTCTCTCCCGCTCCCTCTCCTTGTCTCTCTCCCTCTCCCGGTCCCGGTCGCGGTACTCCAGGGAGTCTCTCCCGGAGCGAGTGTCGGTCCTCTCCCGGGAGTCCTTGGTGTCCCTGTGTTCGCGGGTGTCCCGGGCGCCGTCACGGGTGGCGTCCCGCTTGTCGCGTCCCTCCCGGCGCTCACGGCCCTCCCTCGCCTCGCGGTCCTCGCGGGGCTCCCGGGACGAGCTCTGCTCCGCTTCGTAATCACGCTCGTCGCGGCTGACGTCCTTATCCCGCTTTCCGCGGCTCCCTGGAGTCGGGAGGTAGAGAGGGCACAGAACAGTCTTAGAAGGGAGAGGTAAACACAGCGCAGAAGAGTCTCGTGTCCACACATCAAGAGAAAACATTTGACACAACACGCTTTCTCGAATGCAAGTCGGTTACCGTCTCTGCGCTCGTGTCTGCGTTCCTGGGCGACCGGGCTCCTCTCCCCGCGGCCCCTCTCCCGCCCCTGGGAGCTGTGGCGGCCGGGGCTGCTCCTGCCCTGGGGGGAAGCGGCGTCTCTGGGCGCGGCCGGGGAGCGCGAGCGCCTCTGGCCCGGGGAGGTGGAGGACGGGGCCGGGGGCTCGCGCAGGTAGCCCGGGGAGACGGAGTGGCGGCGCCGCGGCGAGGGGGAGTGCCTCTGGGCGGAGGAGCCAGAGTGGGAGGAGGAGGAGTGGTGGCGTGGCGGGGTCGGGGTGCGCTGGTGGCGCGGGGGGGTTGGAGACCTGCAAGGAGACGGGGGGAGGGGGGGGAAGACAGACGTTCATCGAGAGGGACGGGGGTGCAGGTGACAACACGACATGCGGCTGGGGGGGTGGAGGGTTTAAGGGAGGGGTGCTGACCTGCGTGGAGGGGAGGCCGGCACGGGGGGCTTCTGGGAGGCCCCTTTAGGGGACTGGGACTTCTTCCTGGCGGAGGGGGACAACTCCCTCGAGGGGGAGGAAACACTTCCGGAACGCTCCTCGGACGTCATCGACCGCTTGGCCTTGTGGGAACTATCGGAGCGATCCCTGATAGAAAACGCGTGCCATTAAAAAGATCAGCAGGGTCAAAACGTGCGACTCAGCCGGTGAGAGCATGAACACATCACATGGTCGTTTGAGAGGGACAGCTGGACCAGACGAGCCCTCGCTCACCTGCGCTTCTCCTTCTTCTCCTTGTGTTTCTCCGCGTCGCGCCCCCTCTCTTTGCCCTCCTTGGGCTTCTCCTCGGACCTCTCCTTGTTCTTGTGCTTCCCCTTGTGCTTCTTCCCAACCACGGGCAGGTCCAGGGGGACTGGGGGAGGAGGGCTGGGGGTGCGCGGCCCTTTTTTCTTACTGTGGCCTCCCTTGGCCGACCTAAAAAGGCAGGCCGCGGTGAGGACAGGGGGTTTGGCAGCACGGACGTCGGTCGAGAAGGGAACAGAAACTAACAAACGAGCCAGGTGGACTATAAAAGTACCTTCTCCCACACACACTCACCCACACACTCCCTCCCCCCCCCCCACACACGGGTTGACTGAAACCTTGCTGGGTGCCATACCTGCCCGTGTCCGACAAGGGAGAGGACACGCATGGTTTCTTGTCCTTCTTCCCAGAACCTGAGTTCTTCAGTCCGGCTTTGTGTTTGGGCGACCCGCTCGACTTCCGAGATGAGGGCGAGCCTTTGGAGCTCGACTGCTCTGGGGAAGGCTGGGAGAGGAATGGAAAGACACTCATTACCGCATCCCTACAGGGCTATTGGAAGGAATCTAAACCAGACATGGATACTGGGACTTTTGAGACGTCGGGGAGGGAATCGTACCCTCACCTTGGACGTGGTGCCGGTCCTGGTTTTGGCTTGGGGCTCCTCCTTCTTGATGACAAGATCCTCTCGTTTGTCCATGTTCTCCTGCTCCAGCTTCATCAGCTCGCGCTGAATCTTCTGTCGTTTCATCTCCAGGGACAACTCGTAGTCATAGTCACCGTTATCTGAGTCTGAAAGCCAATCAGCACAGTTAGCAACTCGTGGAAGTCCATCTTTGAGAAACGAGCAGTCAAAAGAAGACTAGTGATATGAACACAACTGACGCATGTTTTGGAGCTCCTCCCAAATATTTGACTAATCAACTATAGAGAGAGAGAGCGCGAGAGAGAGAGAGAGCGAGAGAGCGCGAGAGAGAGAGCGAACAAAAGGCTTCTTTCTTGGTGACCTCACCTTCACGATTGGCCTCCCACTCAGTGGGCTCCTCTTCACTGGCAGGGGTGCGCTCCTTTGTGATCTTTATATCCTCCTTCTCTCTGTGTCTGCCTCGAGAGGAATCTCGCTGCTACAAACAAACAAAAAGATGGAAAAAGGAACACAGTCAAACAGAAGAAGGGTCTGCTGCAACAACAAAAAAACGCCACACCCCGGAACATGTAGACAGACAGCCACACCCCAGAACATGTAGACAGACATACTCTTGCTGTAGGGGATGTAGCTTCTTCTGGGTCTCGTTTCTGGGCGTCTGAGTCGGCATCCTGTCTCTTGTTCTTCATCCTCTCCCGCAGATCTCCAGGGGGCCTCTCTGCTGACCTGCTCCCACAGACAGAACATGTCAAACCTGGGAGAACCTCTCATATGGATCCCCCAACTATCATGAACCATCTCATGAACTCTGCGCAGGCAGAGAAGGTAAAAGCATAATACATAGCCTAGCTGCCCATGAGCACATAAAATCCTATTATGCTACCCGACACCATCCGCCAAAAGCAGTTGCACGGTTAATTACCTTACTTACCTACTAAAACCTCCACTAAATCCCTTGCCTCGTGGCTGAGTTCCATGTGTGTAGCGACAAGTATTGCCGTAGCTGCAATTCCCAGTCTTCAACCAATTTCTACAATGAGTCTGTAGGACAGGTGGCATGTTACTTCATTACTGATATCAAAAAAAGTTCAACTTCCTATCCAGACCACAGCACTGTAGACATGCATTTGCTGCATTACAGTTAGTCCTTGGTTATCATGTGAAGTAAAGGTTAGACTTTGTTTTGGTCAATCCAGGATGTAAAGACGCACACACCTCGACAGCATTACTACCAGTGCTGGGGCCGAGTCTTTCAAACACGCTGGGTCGGCGGGAGGGGGTGGTGGTGGTGGTGGTGCTGTCAGATATGGTTTTAGAATTCTCCACTGTTACCTTCCGCCTGATCTTGGACATTCTGCAGGGCTACGATGTGGGAACATGATGCTATTATTAAAAATGATGCATTTCCGTAGTGCTTCCATACAAACCAAAAACCAAGCGTGCGACACTGGACAGTAATTAGAGTTATAGCTACCTATATGGTTTTATAATAGCTACTGACTATATAGTATAGTTTGTAACCGATTTCACAGTGCAGCTAACTAGCTTAGCTAGCTAACGTGAACAATGCTTGCTAGCTAGCTGGTCGTATTTGCTTAGCAATTACCAAGAAATCCCAAGCAAAGTAACATTTTGTTGGCGAGTAGGTGCTACTAGTTCTACCAAGCAGGCATCGAATAATCTTGATATTTGTGTTCTTTCTGTTCACCGACGCTAGCTACCGACGTACGCGGCCTGCTAGCTAGTTTAGCCGCGTATACATTCCCACTCTCGCCCTGGCTCTCTGCACCCAAACAAATGGTAGCCATTCGCTAGCTAAGGTACAGATTTCACAATGAAAGTGCATTCTCACCCAAAATATAGATTCGGAGTCGCATCTATTTTTGTAGAGTATGTGGATTCGCTACCTGTAGAAATGACAAGTTTAACACTTGTATCTCTTAGGCAGGGACTCCCCTGAACGCCATCATCATGTGCACGGTGATGCCAGCCTCAATAAGGAACCTCCTTTCCGTTTGATTTGATAAAAAAAACTTCAAAATAAAGGTCAACAAACAAAATTTACTTATAAATTATTTATTTTTATTATTTTTATTTGAAAAATGTATTTCCTTATCAAAAGAGTAGTTAAATACATAGGATACAGTAACTAATGGCAGAGTAACTAACTTTGCAATAACATAAACACAGTAATTACATTTTATGGAGGCTAAATAGTTATTCAAAATAAATCAAATCCAAACAGTAAAGCATTTTGGTTCAAGAAGTTATGCACAAAACTAGGTCTTGTGCCCCTCAACTAAGAGTAAAATTGATTTAGCAAGAAGTTATGGCAGGTCTACATGTGGAGGTGGGAACCCTAGCCTTGGTGGCTATGACTATTTGTAGGCGTTTAGGCAGCACTGCTAATTTAATATAATGACAAATCAGAAAAAATAAGGTACCTATTTTGTTTTTGTTTCGTTTTTTTGGCAACACTTAGGTAACATTAAGGTTACATTAACTACCATCTAACTGCACAGTAATATCAAGAGGAAAAACATTGTATGGACATGGGAATTGCAGTGTAGTTAAATGGCATTAAGTGTTACCAGGATAGGTAAGTGTAAGTAGGTACACTATGGAGGAGGGGTTTAAAGTGTAAGTGTATTTTGTCAACTTTACCATATATACTTTACAATGTAAAGGGAAAATTGAAGGTTGTGTTACCAATAATTGAAGGTTGTGTTACAAATAAAATCAATGTCAACATCCACATATCCCAGGAAAGTCCAACCTCCCCAATGCCAAGTGTCCCTTGTGTAACAACTTCTACCACTAAACTGCAAAGGGTAACTACATATCAGTTCCAACGTAACTATAATGTTGTTACTATAGGTGTTGCACTGTAGTTATATGGTAGTTAATGTTACCTTAATGTGAAATGTTGCAATTGTTTAATACCAAAACACATTTAACGAGATAGAGATTTAAAACATCCCTTTACAATAGACTATAGTTCTGCACCACACAGTTTCAACAAGTACACAAAAAATACGATTTCCATGATAAAAGACTGCTTATTGTTAAACATGTAGGGCTTCAACAGAACAGCAGAACAATTATTGATCATCTTCATTCTCTTGCCCAGAACCCTCTGAGCGTTCTCCATTCTCAGAGTCTATAGGACACAAAAGACAATCAAAAATGAACACCAAATAGTAACCTTTGACCTATTTGTATAACTGTTCATCACTGAAAATGTATTTATGTATGCCATTTGGAGGATTGATGAAAGCCTCGTTGAACTTGTAGTGTTACCCAAACACTCTAGCAAAAATAAATGCACATCTCACCTGCTCTAAAGGTGTGGTTGAGTGAAGCCAACATCCGCAGCATAAAAGATGCTGGGACAGTGATGGTGTTCCTTGTCTCCTCCAACATCAGCTCATTACGGGAGATCACCTGGAGAGAAAAGTCAAGAAATTGACTTGGATTTCACAATGTAGTGCAGTACTTTGTTGTAGTGTAATATATGGCAAAGCCCAGATCATTCTTCTTTTGTATGTTGTAATGGTTTTACACAAATATGCCAAATGTAAGCAGCAATATACATAACAGCATACAAAACAGACACAGGTGCCTTACCTTCTCTGCTAATAATCTGTTAAATGAAGGGGATTCCTCCATAGGTGACCAGATCTTGATGTTAGAATCTATCCCAGAGGTGGCAAGCACTGAAAAAAACATGCATTCAAAATTGTATCCTCTACTCATCTTCTCTTAACAGTCTGCCCTCCTGTCCTCCAAATCATGTGAACATTTTATAAGCTGAATGTTTAAACAGGAAGCATTCTATGTCAAGTACAGTTAATACCTTCAGTAGCCTAAAGGCAAGAGAAACATTGATAAATGCTCAGAGCACTCTAGCAACACCCTCACATATAATGCCTTTAAATACACGAACAAAGAGTACCCTATGAAGAATCCCATGTCAACTTGAAAAGCCCAAACAACTCACAGGGTTCATACGGGTGTGGTTGCAGACAGTTGACCACGTGGTTGTCCGCCTCCAGCAGCATCAGATGCTCCCCTGTGTGGCGGTCCCAGATGAAGATGTGTCCGCAGTCGGAGCCACTCAGCACAAAGTGTTCCCCCCAGAAACACGACTCTTTGGTCTGCAACCAGAACCATAACAGCGTCACCTGAATTCTTTGCATTCTTAATGATTGAGTAAATGCTACAGGTGCTAGATGACACACACCTATCCTACTGTCCCACTGCTGTCCAATAAGAACAGAGAGGACAGCACAACTCTACAGTATGACCGTACCATAGTCCTGGAGTTACGGTGGCCCTTGTAGGCCATTTTCACTGAGGGCTTCGCAATGTGTCGGTTTTCACTCTCTGCTAGCTCGAGCCTCTCTTTCCTCCGCCTGAAAATCTCCTGAATACGAACAGCAGCAGAACGCCTTTGGGGAGATACACAACAAATGGTATTTTCAGCATTCTCTCACACTAAATATGTAGTAAGGTATGCAGCACTTCAAACAAAATACACATTCCAATGTTGTTTTCTAATATTGTGCCAGTGCCATCTGCCAGGATGAGAGCAGAACTATGTAACTTTACAATTTACAAAAACAGCACATTACAATCTCATTCCAGATAATTCCGAGACCACATCTCACCTGAGCATTCTGTCACTTAATGTCGACCTGAATCTGATAGGAAGGAAGGGGAAGAATTTTGCCACTTAGTAGAAATTCAGCAGATAACAGCTCTGCCTAGAAAAATCCCTAGAGAATGTAATTGACTACTTAGTGTATTAAGTGAGGACCCTTACCCTTGCCCCCATACCGACCGCAAGGCTTCATTAGAGGGGTACTCCTCTCCGTCTTCCCCATCCTCATCTCTCTGGCTCCCTGGTTGTCCTCTTACCCCTGATAGCCCCTCCTCACGGCTAGAACCAAGAGAGCTATCCATTCCTTCCACTGGGCTAGCATCTGGCCTCTCTGGAGCTCTGGTGCTGTCCATGTGGTGGAGTGATGAGTCCGTCTGAGAGCTGGAGCTGTTATTGGGATGCGTAAGAGCGCCCCCCTCTGGCTGAGGTTGATGTGGGCTCTGTGCTGTTGTGTGGGTCATCGGTTGGCTGCTGGGAGTGTGGCTGGCTCCGGGGTGGTGGCCTGCATTGCTCCTGGCAAAAGACAAGAAGATGGAAGAGATCCGTTACCATCATTGGTTAGTTCAGTGGAAGTGTTAACACCCAGGTTGGCCCAGATTGATTTAAAGATACTTATTGATAATGGTATTTGTGATGTGGGATGACCCTCTTCTTGGTAAAGTAATATCGTAAAATAGTTTGATAGGAAGAAAACTAGAACTTGGCTGTACACTACTATACAATGTGCTACTATTCACAATCTGCTGTACCATAGGTGTGAAAACTCCAGTTGAATGGTGCTGGTGGTGTCTTCAGTGCTGGAATGGAGGCTCAGTACTGGTTCTGATGATGTGGGTAGAAGACCTCCTGTACCTTGACTTAATACACTCATATTCGCTGTGTCGGGGTGTTCTGAAAGAGCATCACAATTGTGATCAGTAAATGGGTCAAATACATGCCTTTTCTTTATGAACTTGATCAAATGGTACAGTATTAATATGGATCTGACCAGTCTGAGTTAACTGAAGAGTGTTGTATGGGTCAACAGGAGGAAGCTGTCCATCTAGGTCTGCTGGCTGGGAGGAGAGGGAGGAGGAACAGCACCCAGTGGAAGGGGACGAGACTGGATGAGTGTCTTCTTCCAAACAGGGGCACTCGCGGGAGGAGGTAGCTGCTGTTGGTTGAGGCTGAGATGGATCATCTACTCCTGACCATCCCTGAGCGTCCAGACTGGTTTGTGGGGAAGGTCCAGGAGTCTGTGATGGACCTTCGGGCTGGATGGACGTACCTGGGTGTACAACCCCCCAAACAAATCCAAGGAGGAAGGAAATGTAACATTTGTATATATATTTTTTTTAAGAATAAAAGCTGAATATAGTCAAGTAAGAGAACAACAGGAAAATGGCAGGAATAACTCAAACTGCATTTACAATCATATCTGTAAGTATCTGGTCATGTAAAAATCAGCTCTGGGTAGATACGACAGCAACATTCAGCAGTAAGACGTTACCTCTTGGGTCTGACTGTGGTAGAGCTCGGATGTGGGCCTCACTGGCCTCCTCAAACCATTGAGACATGATGTCAGACATCCTCTGCATCAATGACACATTTGATCTGGGATCTATAACAGCATCGACAAAACAAGGTTAAGGTCCTTTCTGAATTGAGATATATATTGTCTAATACTTTCATTGAAATTGAATTATAATGTTGTAATTCAGGGCTCATCTGAGGAAAAAAACATGTTCACAGACAAATGAATCCCTGTTTAAATAATAGTGAAATGAACAAGGTGTTTCTTAAATCCTGTGTTGTTTGTGACCCTCTATGCAATTGTGTGGCTCGGTGTTTTGACTGTGACCAGCTGCTATCACATGTGCTTAAAGTCAGCCCCTGGCCGGACATCTGGTGTGTGTCTGTGCAGAGGTCTCTTCTTACCATCTTGTTCCCTCTCGCTCTCTGGCCGTGACAGGGGGCCCGTGTCTGACCAGTCCCCTCTGAGTCGCAGGCGTTTGAAAGGAGCCTGCTTTGGCTGGGGGGTGAAGCAACAACATCCTTGTATTCATAGCAAGGCCTTTCCAAAAATAACCTCTCTGTCACCATGCTAGACCCCCCCCCCCCCCCCCCCCGCCGCCCTCCCCTCCCCTCCCCCAACCACCTTCTTTACTTTTTTCCACTCCGGTGCCTTTTCAAAACAGCCCCCAAACCCAGTTGGCTCTGATCAGATCCTTTGGAATAAGCACCGCACCCACACACATATGCAAACACTTATGAACATGACACTGTGTTGATAGCGGGTAAGACACATTTAAGTGTGTGTGTGTGTGCGTGTGTGTGTCCTTGGCTGGTTGGAGCTATTTCTAGGACACCAGTCTATCTCTGTATGCCTGTACAATCTCCCTGGATCTGTTTTGGGAAAGGAATTCAAGCTGTTCTCACTCACTCATTCACTCACTCATATGCTCGCTCGCTCACTCATTTAGACACAAACATATAATTCATGCACACAAACTTTCATGACATGTAAGTTGACCCTTACTTCATTTCTGCTGTCTTGGGACAGTGCCATCAACTCCCTGGCCGTGTCATCTTTGGGGTCAAACAGATACACGCAATCTGAGTCGTAGCTGGCCAGCACCTCCCTACCGTCCTGGCTGTAATTCAGAGAGGTGACACGCCATGACTTGTTGATCAGGTGCAGGGGCACGAAGCGCGCACACATTCCAGATGCTCCACTCCCTGAATGGCAGCCTGCGTAGAGTAAACAGGAGAAAGTACATCGATCTTTTTGTTTATTTTGATTTTATTACCACAGAAAAACCTTGCTGACCTATTACAGCAGATGTGGTGGATCTCTGAACCTACCTGTTGATATGGTGCCTAGCATCCGCCTGTCGTAAATGCGAACAGAGCTGTCAGAACAGCCAACCGCCAGGTAGAAAGGATCCATGGGCGATAGGGACATGCATGTCACAGCTCTCCGACAGTCGATGAGGACGTCCTAAAATTCAAAAGCCCACAAGGTGACCCCTGGGGTAATTCCTTGGTGTAGAACTATAACATGTGTGCAGACCTACCGCTTACGTACCTTTTTACAGTTTCTTTGCCGGCATCCGGGGGAAACGCGGACATCAAACCACCTGATGGTTCCATCTTCTCCACATGACAGGAAGGAGTGAGGATCGTTAGAGACTGTCAATAACTACCAATGAGAAAAAGGGGATTCGATCACATGACTTGCACATAAACATAACTCAGGTATCAAAAGATCTGAATAGATCTTCAAAGGTAAATAAACCACTTGCCCCACTCCTATGTGCAAAATTACAGTAGATAATCACCCCCCAAACATAACTGACACTGGTAGAATGGATGGATACCTGATAGGCAGCCCCAATATGACAGTGATACTGGTACTGGGTGACCACACTGGAACCCTGGCCTATGTTGGTATAAAATATCTTTCCATCTGCTGCTGATGACAAAATCACATGGTCGTTCGTTTGTGGCATAAACCTGGCACTGTAGATGTTGGATCCATGCTTTGATTTGATGGTTGCCAGCACCTTCAAGAAAAAACAACAGAAGACTGGTGATCTATATTTGGGACTTAGATGAATAATAGGATGTGTTTCCTAATCTGTTATATACATTTTATTTTTATTTTCAGATATTTGACACTGACTTACTTTTCGACTGAATGGGTTTGTAATGACCAGATTGCTGTCATTTGATCCAGATAGGATGTATTCTCCGGTACCATTCCAGCATATTGTGTTGACCTGTCATGAACAATACCAATAGGCTGTTCTTTCTCTTTTGTCAGTTATTTCTTTTTAATAATTATATAAATTTAAATTGGGATTGCAATAATAACTATTAACAATAGTGATACTTACAGAGCCTTCATGTACATCAAACGTTGTCTCAAGTTTGAGCTTTTGAACAAACTCTTTTCTCCCTTGTAAAAATGAAGAAATTCATAAAACAACAATATCCAGGATATATTCCAAGATTCCATGTCAACAAGAATATGTTATTTCTCTCATTTTCGATACATTTTCAACCAATGGAAGTACTTTCTATATTATCAATCATGTACTGAGGAAACCATTCTATAACGGTGGAATAATAACATCATGTCGAAAACTTTTCATGCTTGCTTACCTAAGAAATTACTTCTTGTTAAATTCAAATTATTAGAATGGATGGAGCGCTTCCTAATATCCCAGATTGGATTGGTTGCAACGGGCATGGTGTCCCAAGCCTCGTTCACAAACTTTGCTAAAGTAGTTCAACTTTCAAGAGCTAATCACCAGCTCGCTTATCTAAAGTAGTTCACTTTCAGAACTGCCGAATAAATCCGTCCGGTGTCGTCGACAGGATTTCTTCAATACAGCAGACAGATCCACAAGTCTGAACTTTCACATCAGACGCGTTTGAGAGAAGGGGGTAATAGTGTGGGTTACATGGGTCGTGCGCACGCGCAAACCCGAAACGTTCCATGTCAACACCCTACCTAATCATAAATGTTTCATCCCAATCAAAACAATTGCTAATATTTCTTTCTTTAAATCTAAAGCAATTTAATTTATGATAATGCGTGATTTTCGTTCGATTAGTTCAAATACTCATAATAAAAATGCGCACCTGGGTAGTTGGGAACATGTCAAAGATTACTCACACAGCTTAAACTTGTTTACACTGGGTCACATTTTCAGAATTGCGAAAGTGTGGCCTATTAAAAGTATTCTCTACCAATCGCAGAGAGCGTTGGGCGGAGTTTCTGTTTCTAACGCCCCCTAAAAATCCAATGCTTTTGCATTCTGATATTTCATTTTTTACCGGGCAAATGACAGGGCTCACAGGTAATATCAAGCATCAAAATAGAAATTAAGTTTTACTGTAGGACAGTTATTTTCTGAAATGACTTTGATAGGTATAAGAGCTTCATATCACAGGATTCTGAACAGAATTCAGCATGTATTACCTGCTAAACTAAGACCTCTATACAACCATCCTGCAGGTAAGAAGACCACCTTTACCTGGCTGACCTTATGACTGTCGGCATTTGAAAATGAATGGAACAATAACGTCTACATAAAAGATTTGTGGTGAACTGTACTGTGCTGGACTTGAGACTTGAAAGCAGGGAAAGAGGAAGGGATTTAAGGGGGCCCCCGGCTTGGCAGGTGCCTACTATTGGATTTCCATAAGTAGATAGTGTTAATCTACTCTATGACTTGAATAGAAATTGGGAACAGAGGATCCAGGATTCCTTGCAATCATTTTTGTAACATCTTATATGGACATGGAAAAGAAAAATAACTAAAAGTCTGGACTTTGTATTAGGCTCAGTGAAGCATTAACCCTTATTCGGAAGGCTAGCAAACCATGTGTGACCTTCATCTAGGGGTTATCTTATCTCCATACAAGTTGTTCGTATTTGAATTATTGTTTTCTGGTTTTGTGAAGAGAGTCTCTGGCAAAACAGGTGAATGAGGACACTTCCAACATTAATTCTACCAGCAAGTTAAACTAACAATAGGCTCCTTGAATGCTGATTGGTTTGGAACTAAATTGGTTGAATGAGTCTGAAGTTTTCAGAAGCTTGGGGTCTGCTTAAGCGTTTGAAGGTGAAGAGGATATCTTCGAAGGGCATGCACACCAAAAAGAAAAAACTTAATTACTATATTCTCTACAAATGGTCTCCAGTTTCTGGCAATGAGGGTTCTACAAATGTTTTTCAGTACCCATAAGGCAGAACCCTAACCCTTTTTTGGTTCCTAATGTATTCTTTTATAGGTGAAATGTTTTTTTATTCAGATGGTTTTCCAATAGGAAAAATCTAAGAATGCTTTTGGAACCTGAGAATGAAGAAAACAATGATTGTCAGTATCTGTAGAGTCGGCCTAATAAATAAGCATGTGTCGCCACCTTTTGTAATGTTGACTGAAAAAACTTAATTGTGAGATTTTGTTGATTGGAACCAGTTAACGTGATCCATGTGTCCAGCTAAACCATGCTTTCATCATGTTCCAAGGTCCAAAGACAGTGTTCTTCTGGGCACCTGTTTTTAAATGGGTAAGTGTGTTGGGTGCCGTTTGTGTGTGATGGTCTCTTTGTCTCTCATTCTCTGCAGTATTCCTTCTTTTCTCACCGTCCTGAAATGTTCCTTCCCTCTCTTCTTGGTTCTTAATCCACTGTCCATTCTGTCTGTTCTCTCTAAAAGGGCCTGGTTGTTGCAGGCATGGCAGACATGGCTCGACCTGCAGATAAACTCAGTATTTCTCAGTCTGCAGTACTTCTGACCACAGGTACAATGTGTGTGTGTGTGTATGTGTGTGTGTGTGTGTGTGTGTGTATGTGTGAAATAAGTACAGTAACACAAGTTTACCAAGTTGAAGTTTCTCCAAAGACACTGAAATTCTTACCTTCTGAAAAAGGTATATTCATGTTCACACCTGTGTTTCCCCTGTCCACCTCCAGGTGTTCTCTGGTCCAGATACTCTCTTATCATCCTCCCAAAAAACTGGAATCTGTTTGCAGTAAACTTGTTTGTTGGTTTCGCTGGTGCTTCGCAGCTAATTCGAATTTGGAGGTGAGTGTTGACCTCATACTGTATACTGTATGATCCTTGTTTAGGCTGTATAAAACAAGATCTTCACTGCATACTGATTCAGACATCGTTTCTCGTGAGGAAAATGTGATGTTCTTCAACACAAAGACAAAAGGAAACGTTGAACGAATGTAGGATTTTGCTACATTCAATAGCAACAATGTGAAATCATAGTTAATGAAATGATACGCTTTGACATATCGTTAATCTGAAAATATTATTATAAAGTACATGATAATATCCTGCAAAACTCATTAAATGATCCATAGAATGATCCCATAAAAGGATCTATAGAATTCATGTGAAAAACAAGCTAAAATGAAGCTATGGAGGGTAGAGTGTGTTTGGTCAATATGGTTTTAACAGAGATTCTTAGTCAGATCCTTTTGGCTTTGTTGTGTTTTTGTTTCCTAAAGGCACACCTTGCGTTAATCTTTTCACCTTTCCTGTTTGTTCCATGTTTTCAAGGTGATAAGATGATAGCACAAGATACCATTGCATAGACTAATATATAACTTTATGGAGTTATTGAGATGTACATTGACTTGGCAAGATTGCAACAATAGTTCTGTTCCTCTTTAACTGGCCACTGATTGGACGCAGTTACACTTTGAAATAGACCGCAAGACAGTAACAACATTTGATCATCCATTAATGTGTGTTGAGTGATCCTTCTATATCTGTTTCAGATACAACCAGGAGTTGAAGACACAGGAGACAATTACTTCCTAAATGTTTAGTAATGGAAATCTATACAAATGTAATACTACAGGCCAAGAACTGAAGTTGACAACACACAAACATGCACACTCATCATTCCTGTAAGCGCACATTCCCATCATTTCTATGCTTTGCACATCACAAACAAAGGAAATCATACGTTGGGTTATTTAATGTAATTACTTATGTTATTAGATTACATACGCTATAGGTTTTATAATGAACATTTGGGAATTGCACATTCCTTTTTATTTATAACCAAGGCATTTATAGAGCCTCATAGTTTCAAAATGCTTGTTTTTTAAGTAAAATGCTTTGTAGGTTCTTGTTAATTTGTCATACATTCCTTTCCCATTCCATTACAGTTGTTGATCAACTTAAATAATAAATTCATTGTTATTGTGCCTGTAAAACTAATATAAAAATGTTTTCCCTTGGAACGTCAATAAATTCAATGAATTTAATTAATTTCAGTGCAGCACATGCTGTATAATAAATAAAATAATTATTATAATTATATATTGTTTTACTATAATGTGATGACATTATGAAATATCACCAGCAAAATGATTGAAGGCTTTGATTTAACTGTAGACACCACAAGGTGGCAGTATTGCATTGGTGTGGAAACAGGACCAATCCTAATGGCTTAGCAAAATCTCACAGTGAATGCAAGAAATTACTTGGGTGGAAAATAATATAGAAGAGACTTGATATAGGTTATAGCATGGACACTATGTTTTTTTAAAATCCTTTTCACCTTTTAATAGATGTCTGCTGAACCAGAATTACTAGAGAGCATTGAGGGTACATCTTCTCTGAAACAGATGAAATTGAAATCATCAGATGTGAAGGTAGCAGTTCCCTGGAAACATTAATCTATCTTGAGCACAAGCACTCCCCCCAGGCTTCACACCCACTCTCTCTCTCTCTCTCTCTCTCTCTCTCTCTCTTTCTCTCTCTCTCTCTCTCGCTCGTGTCAGCAGGTCCTCCTCCCAACCCTTCCGGACAGGGATCCCTGTTCTCATGTCACATGTCCGTCCCTAAGGACACCAACTGTATGTGCATCACATTTCATTAAGTAAACCATTCCATTTTCGATCTATCTGCCCTGTTTAACTTCACTATAAAATCAACCCAGTTCATCCTTCTGTACCCCCCCCCCCCCCCCACACACACACACATACCCTCAAAAATATTAATATATACTAAATTAAACTCTTGAAAGCTGTCTTTGAGAGTGGTCTGTACTGACCTCAAATACAAGGTCATGTACGGTAAGTTGCAGGCGTAAAACCTGGTTGGTAGCTGGAGGCTCTGTGTAATGTATTAACTGAGCTCTCACTTGCTCTCTTTCAGGTGTAGCACAGGGGAACACTCTGTCCTCAGAATAAGATACTATCTAAACGCACCCATAAATTATTGTGTGTGTTTGTGTGTGTGTTTGTTTGTGTGTAAACTCAAGATCAAGATCAGAATGACCTGAAGGATTGGAACAGGTCTTTCTCCCTCCCTCTCTCTCACTCCCTCTCTGGCTCCCTCTCTGACTCCCTCCCTCTCTCCCTCTCTCTCTCTCTTCTCCCTCTCTCCACAATTTGTCTTCAATGCTCCACCATCTTTCTTCACTGACAAGCACTCAAGCAAACACACATGCACGCCCACACACATGAACGCACACACCTACAGACTCACCTCAGTGGAACCCAGCGATGTACTGTACGTCTGGTTGAGGAGTATGTGAGGGGAGTGAGGCTGGTCGTGGGAATAATAGACTAATGGATCGAGCTCTGAGAAGATCAAGCCGAGGCTTCCAATCCTGTTGTACCTAACAACATCGCAGTTATATCACAGTTACAGTCACATACTGGATCACAGCCCGGGTATAGATTGCCAACATACCCTTTATGTACCCTCGACAGTGCCATTGCGAAGCTGTGAAACCCTGCATGTGTGTGTGCATCGAGAGAAACTCCTACTGAGAACCTTTTCAAAGTCCCATTCACTTCAGTGAGACTTGTTCTTCCCCATGATAGCACAAGAGCTTGGCTAATTGGATACAGTTTATGTTGGTTCCATGTAATATCTTTCCTCACTGTTTCCTGCTCCTGATATTGAGGTATCATATCAATAGTGGAGAAATCTTAACATCGGCAAAGACTGCGTCCTCGATACGACACGGTTGTTAGGTTTACCTATCGGGTTTGCATTAATGTGGAACAAGCTTACTACACAATAATACCACACACAATAGTGTACATCTGAGGTACATTCCACACACCATTCCTCCAACTAGGTGAGAACCCATGCCTCCCTGAAAGCATTCTGCAAGACTTAGGAGCATATCCAAGCTGTGTCTCCATGGTATAAACTGTAAGCTCAAAAACAGCTTTATACTTACAATATTGAACACAATAATGAAACCCTACTCTTAGTTTAAGGAGAAAAAGGCCACCTTAAACCACCTTAAACCTTCCTTGTCGAAACTCAAAACCTCCTTCTATCTCTAACTCCAGCTTCAACCTCAACCATAAGCAAGAATTCTAGCAGAACACTGACTAGTCTCTTGTGTTGTGTGTTCTCTCATCTTTACCTTGGAGGATATCGGCTGCTTTTAGGGGGGTGGAGTCTGACAGGATGCAAGAAAGCAGAGGATTCACTGGACACAGAAAGTACTTTGTGGCAGAATTAGAACACAATGTACTCTCACCCTGTTTATATTCCAAGCAGCAGCCTCTCATTCTACTTTGTGGGGATCACAATATGCTTACAGTAAATATCATTAGCCTTTAAAAAATGCATGCAAAACCAGACTGTACCAGCACTTCAATTTAAATTATTTATTATATTTATTGGGTTTAACCTTTAACCTTTGTTCTCTCACATATATATTATTATTATTATTTTTATTTCTTTTTGCCCCCCTAAAACTCAGTCAATATTTGGCCAACATAGACAACCTAGGTGTCAAAAGTTTCGTCTTGGTAGCGATTGAGTTGCTTCTATTGGGATTTACGTTCCGTTGCATGGTTTAGGCTCAAGTTAAGTTTTTGTGGCGAAAAGTGAAGCTAACGGTGGCTAATTTGCTAGCCACAGTCACTGACGTTACTAACGTCACTACGTCACTAACGTCACGAAAACACGCGTGACTACCTGTAGCAGAACATTCGTTTCGCATCTGTTAACTTGGGGGATAGCTAGGCTAACTATAGCTTTACTGCAAGGCAGCTGCAGAAACGCCACAAGCAATGAGGCCAGGGTAATAACTATTTACTCATTTTACGTTGTGATGTGAAACACAATTGTGAAATGTAATGTACAATATTAGCTGATATTATTAAGGAAGTAGGCCCACATCTACTTTCGGAAACGGTAGTTTCACTGAAGCATTAGCATGACATTAGCCTCTGTTGCCCGGGCAACACACACTACAGTGGTCTATGATGCATCTGTTTTCAATCGTTAAAATAAACATTCCTCACATATACATTTTCGTTGTAGGATTTATTCTGACATTAGTAAACGATTTGTTGGTGAAATTACCATTACCTGTGGTTTCAAACCAGTGTAGCTCACTGCAACGCTGTAGCTTACGCGAGACACACTACAAAAACATCTACACTACACAGCTGTTTAAGAAGTCAACGGCGACAGAACATGTTCGGCACTCCCCTTACTTAAATCAAAAGTCTATCTAACTACTAACCTGAACTTCATTGCCACAGCCTAAACTTTGTCAATCTGTTCATGAAAATAATTAATTTCAGCCTAAACCGTACAACGGAACGTTAAATCCAATTCAACCAACGCAATCGCTACCAAGACGAACACAGCAGTAGTCTAGTACTGTACCGTAGTAGTACAATTTACCGGGGCAGCTTCTCCACACAGGGCTATATAGCATTTTGCGTTGTTACGGACAATGATCGCTACCAGTGAGCTTTTTATGAATGAGCGATTTTCCACTAAATAAATGTCAAGCTTATTTACGTTTTTGGGGGTATATTTTCAGTTAGCAGATGGTACTGTTTGAATCACGATTCCATCTTCTACTGTCGGTAACGTCGTAGAATAATCTTTAAAGGGGGTTCTTTATTCATGAATGAATGCAATATGAGTAGGCTAAATGCCTGAAAATATCACGAGAAAGGAAAAACTTAAAAGGACGTTTAAGTCATAGAGATTAGGTCAATTTTTTACACCGGCCTGACAAATGTATTCGTTTTGATTCAGCTATGAGGCTGCCTCTTGCAGGGGAAATGAGAAGACATCTATTTCATTCTACACTTCACTCGTATTTTGAGTTGTAAATGAGCAGCAAAAAAAAAAATGCTTTTAAATCTATGTAATCTTTAAAAATAATAAGTATGCATTTTTATATAAAATATACAGAAATATCAGTTCTAAAAATGTCATTAAAAAACGGACCCCTGTGCAACCGACGCAAGCAAGCACACCCTACAATTTCCCCAGAAATTGTACCCTCTCTAGTATTATTATTATATTATGTCAGTATGTCCACACCCTACCTTGTAATGCTGACTGATTCTAAATTGTCCATAATAAGAAAAAAAAAGTAATAAATACTAGCTAGAGGGAAAAATAGATTGTGACCATAAATAGAAGAATACTCCTGTGTGTCACGTTGACCTCTGTCTGACCTTGATGGCACATCCATCAGAGATTTGTAGAATGTATAATGTAGAAGACCAAGCACTTATACTTCCAGCTGTACCAACGACCTTCGTAGCTGCCTTCAACCATGAGCTGAGTCATTTATTTTGGTAGGCTCTTCTACTTCTACTTCTCCTCATTGAGGTTAATTTGATTCATTCAAATCTCAAAGTCCCTAGAAGCCATTCTAATTTAGAAAGCCTCGTTGAAATCGAACAATGTAGGCTATTAAAGACGAACAAGCAAGGAAACGTCACACCTTTAGAAAATGTCAGACAATATGGAATCTCACACATTCAAATATTGAATTCAGATGATGTGCAATCAAGGTGACCAATGAGGAACAACTTCCTACACACAAACCAGCACACAAATTCTTTTGAACCCGTGCTCCTCAGAACACTTCTTCAGGCTAAAAATAACTCATAGTTCTTCTATACATTCATTAATCATGTGTATCCAGGGGTGTCGTTAGACCCTTTTTACTGGGGCAAGTGCCCCAGTATAAATCTGCTGTGCCCCAGTAAAATCTAAAGTTTGAGTTTTAACAATTTACTTTATTAGTCAGTGCATGAATTAAGATTGATAATCCCGGAAAAAATAAACACAGTATCCCAATCAACGCTTGTAAAAACAAAGCAGGTTAACCGAAAACACAAACCGATGCCCGCAGAATTCCATGTCAGCGCGATCTTCTGAGTTTGCCAAATAGCCACTGCAGCACGCACACAGAAGTCCAGTTGTCGGACTAGGCACACAAATCAGAATTGAGATAGGTTAATAAAACATTACAAAACAAAAGAAAGTTTCTAAATGATAGGCCACCGATCATCATATTTTGACTAAAACGTAAAAACAACATGAAGCTCCAAAAAACTGTATTTGCAAGAAAAGAATTGCACGCTCGCATTAACTATTGATGTCCCTGCCAATAAAGGGGGTTAAGCAAGGGGAGTTTCTATAGCCTAGTAGTGCATTGTGTGCAGCAAGCTTGATAGAAAAAAGGGGATATGAATACAAGGCCTCTGTGTGTATCAGTCAGACATGAACACGGGGGTCCAGCTGAAGGTGCAGCTGAGGTGTCGTGCCTCAGCCTGCGCTGTGTGCTGTCATGTCTGCTTGTGAGGCAGATTACGCTGGACTGCAGAGACTGCCTGGTACGACGTCAGCATCTGCAGCTACTTTATGTAGCTCACGCTCACACACAGGTTATTTCTAGAACAGGAATGTCGTCAGTAGTAGACCTAGTAGTTTAGGTTTCCTGGAGTACAAGTTATGTTGAAAGTAATAGTTTGTACAGTATATTTGCCGGAATTTTCCACACACTTTTGCTAAACCCAGTGTCATCTGGTCACACAGACTAAACAGACAGAAACTGTATTAGCACTAACGGTTTTATCGTACCCTGCTTAGTACCTAGGAATTATCTACAGTCAAATAGTAGCATGACATGGAAGTGTACATTAGTCGGCTTGAAGTTAAGTAGCTCTGCAGTCTGTGATCTTGCGTCTGAGAACAGTGTTGAGGCACCTGTCTAAAAAACAAGATGATCATAAATAATGGAATACAGTGTTTTGGTGCATGAGCCCTCTTCCTGCACACGAACAACCACTCGCACAGAACGAGGAGGGAGGGCCTGTTCTCATTAATCATCGTGACCTGACAATGAGATGAGACACTACAGGATGAAGGGGGGGGGGGGGGGGGGGGCTGAAACAGAAGGAGCAGATGAAGCACGTGCTGCTGGGTTTCAGGAAATTGAAACCCAGCGGAGTAGATGATAAAAATGCAGAGTCAACAGCCCCGGCTTGCTGTATCCCTCACAGAAGTTCAGACATTCTGATGGCTCTTGCTGTCATAGTATAGTTGTTATAGCCCTTATTTATTTTTTCAGACGTAGTGTACAGTACTTGCGTGTTTACTGTGTAAGCACGACCTATGAGTCTGTGCAAACTTCCAGGGGTCATTGTTGTTGACAGTCAACAGTGTTTCTGCAGTATCTGTAGTAGGGTGGACATGAATGAGTGAGCCACTGTACACTGCGTGTGTGTGTTACACTACACACCACTACGAGTAGAAATCCTTGATGTACAGTACTGTCCGATCAAAGTCTGGACCCAAGAAGCTGATGATGAGAATTGGGGCTGACAGTTGTTGGATCCAGTGCTAGAGCTTCAGGTAAAGGGTTAGCACAGTCAGCAAAGTAAAATATAGTGGTCCCCTTTAGCTTGCCTGGCATGGACTTGGCATGTAATGGACCAATGCTTTCAGTAGAGGGCAATCACATGCCACACCAGATGTACAAAGAGTACATAGAAGTAGGATAATACATGTTTGCAGTTATTTAGTCAATTCAATGTGTCACCCTTTGACTAACGGCATCATTGCTCAGTATTATTGCTCATGACATTCTGTTGTGGATGCAGTGAAATATGAATGTGAGTATGAACTAGCTGTGACATCAGTATTTTGTACAATGAGGAACGATGAGGGGGAAGTCATGTGAAGTTGAGTAAGGTGAAGACAGAGGACGGTCGCGTCCTGTCGTGGGTTTTCACTTCTCGGGGCACAGACAGATTACTGGCCGAGAAATTAGGGTGGAAAAAAACAAACCAAATTGAAGATTGGGTAATCGTTTAATCCCACACGTTCCCCTTGGTGGGAGCACAGCTCATGCCCAGCTGTCCCAGGAGTGGCGGTACTTTTCCACGTCAGTCCACATGACGTCTGTGGAGGATTCAACCTTTTCTGTAACCACCCTGCACTTATGTTATAGGGGGCACTCTCCCCTATTCTCTCTTCCTCCGCCTCTCTTCCTTTCGCTCTCCCCATGCTCGCAAGTGCATTGTTGCTATTAATAACAATCACACTGGCATACGGGCTCAATGTATTTCTATGCTGGCTGGTTATATACACACATATATATGTGTATGATTTATATATATTTATTTATAAATATACTGCGGCATACATAGGTATATGTGAGGCATATTTGTATGTGTGCATCTAAATGTGTGTGTGTGTGAGTGTGAGATGAAGGGAAAATCCCCACACAAGGATCCTCTTCCCGATGATTGCAGTCATAAGCCTCTATGCCCTTCTGCCTATCCCCCCTCTGGCAGAGACAAGTGGGACAGCACAGTCACCTTCCCTGGTGTTACGAAATAGACAAAGTCTCTGGGTACGGCCATTCAAATGGGAAAGGTTCTACAAATCCAAATGATATTTATTTGTTCCGTATAGAAGGTCATTATTCATAAGTGGCTGACCATTCCACATACGTGCTTTGGTGTGAAGATGAAGGTTGCGTATTGCAGGAAGGGCATTCCAGTCAACAGTCACTGCCGCAGTCGTGACGTTCTGTGTAAAAACCCAGGTGATCTGAGAGGGGAGGGGCACCTCGCAGCGTTCCTCGAGGGAGGGGCCAAGCAGGAGGCGGAGCCTGCAGAGGAAGTCTCTCTATAATCTCATGTCCGACGTCCAGAGGTCAGCACGGTCAGGAACAGTACTGTCAATACCAGGTCACTCTGAACCTACCTTACTGCCTCCCACTGCAGGTAGAGCAGAGGACAAGCCAATGTGATTTGCCAGCATGGAGGAGGAAGTACCTAAAAGAGAGAAGGAGGGAGACGATTTGTTTGTATGTGTGTATGCGTGTGTGTAAGAGAGAAACTGAGAAAGTGAAGGAGAGATTGAGAGGCAACGTAAAGAAAATGAGAGAGAGAGAGAGAGAGAGAGAGAGAGAGAGAGAGAGAGAGAGAGAGAGAGAGAGAGAGAGAGAGAGGAAAATAAATTAGATACATCCTTTCTACCGTGTGCTGCAGGGACAAGGTGACAAGCCGAACTGTTCAGTTAATAAATGGAACGGGAGGCTAGTTTTCCCTGCATACATACAAGGGCCACTCTCCATCATTGAAATTCCTTTGCGCTCTAGTGTGGCTATCCAGTGTCCAATATCATTCCAACTGGCATTTGATCTGAACATTCAGTTCACTTCCGTAAAACCACCCCCTGAGGGGATTCACAGAAATATAGCAGACAACTGAAAATGAGATATTGTCTCTAACATGTCATCAGTCTGAGAAAGTCCAGTGTGAGTGAAATCACCATGGAGATGGAACTGTAATGAACCGTAAGCAGGACTCAGGAACAGAGCTTAATTATCTGAAATAATGAAATGGAAGCCAATTACTGGCAGAGGACGATGCTTGAGGATGGTGTCAAGGAGTCAATGAGAGGACTAGTTTTGAGAGTGGGCAAAAGATTAGCTCCAAAACTTTAAAAGGTGTGATTTCATTTGGGTAATCATGATTAATCATGCTATGGGTATGGTTGTTTTTCAAACTTCAGGGCCATGAGCTCTTCTCTTCATCAAACCACAAGGAAGAGGTTGTTCTTTTCATCTGCTTTCACTTGAACATGTGTAATCCCGTAAAACAGCTTTTACTTGAGTGAAAAGGTTCCTTCAGGGAATTCAAACGAACAGCAAAAAGGATTAAGGTACAGACACTGCCACCACTCCTAAAGCCCAGGGGTCTTTTAAAACCAAAAGAGGACAAGTTGGGACCAGTTTACTCCCTGGGTTCAAGTCTTACCATTAAATGATGGATTTTAAAGGGGAACTTTATCAGTTGTTTTCAAATCTTAAACATTATCAAGTGGTCAATCCATTTCCCGTGATAGACATTGTTTGTGTGCCATCAGATACAGCTAATATCGAAATGAAGGTGCTACTTGTCCTAAGAATCGCCACTTGTCTTGTCCT
Organism: Osmerus eperlanus; assembly: GCF_963692335.1. Taxonomy (NCBI): domain Eukaryota; kingdom Metazoa; phylum Chordata; class Actinopteri; order Osmeriformes; family Osmeridae; genus Osmerus; species Osmerus eperlanus. The sequence goes on from NC_085038.1 coordinate 9,789,270, forward strand.
AAGAATTTCAGTGCCCAGTCTGACCCTGTGTTGTTTTGTGCATCTGACAATAAAAGACTTGAACTTGAACTACTTGGAACCCTAATGAGCTCTTTGGTTTATTTCAAAGAAGATCCATCAAACTTTCCATCAAACCTTTTAACCATTTAATTCCAGGTAGAACCCTTTCAGCACATGAAGTTCTACCAGGAACCATAAAGGGTGTTCTGTGTTTGCCATGCTAGAGGTGAAAGTCTACTTTCAAAACCAATTGCTTCACTTTACAGTAAGCAACGGCGTTGTTGACATTTCCCAGGAAGAGGAGTGAAAGCTCGCGGAGGATCCCTGATCACAACGTCCGTGGGGCCATGTGGAGGGCTCTGGGTGTGTCCTCTGTAGGGGTCACAAGACAGACTGCTTCCAGTTTTCCCAGCTGTCTGACTCTGTGCGCTCAGATGCTCAGATTACATGTGCCTTCTGTCCACCAGAGGATCACGTTCGAAATATGTACAGTGGTAGCAGTGTTTTTTCCTTGCGTATGTGTGGCTGCGTGTGTGTGTCGGGGGGGGGGGGGGGGGGGGTACCTTGTAATATAGTAAAGTCCTGTGTACTTCATTAGATGGGAATACATGAATACATTCCATTTCTGATTATAAGAGTAGTCCAGATATAGATTTTGATGAAGTGCAGCAGGAATGTTATCCGTGTACACACTCTCTAGACGGTTATTCCGGGTACTGCAGTTCTGTCTAAAGAGAATCAAAGAGAATCCGCAGTCTCTCTAAGTCGTGACTTGGTTCTCTTCCACTGTTCCAAATCCAGACTCTCAGAGCCTGTGACAATTGGCTGGCTGCAAGCAGACACCACACACACACATACAAAGACATCCAACACACTCGCTCACTCCATCACACTCACTGTGTCTTGCTCATGCGCGCACATTTACCCTGGCTACAGGCTCAGCCTGCTCATTTACAGTTGTTTCACACAGAAAGCGAGGAAGTGACTCAGCAGAGACTGCAGCGGTGCGGCCGAGTTAAAGACTGCCATCAGTCAGGTGACTGTGGGGGTCTGTCGCGTGGAACACCTTTCAGAATGATAGGTGACGACTGACCTCAATGACAAAAGATGTGCCATTTTGATGAGCATGCAATGCTGGAATCTTTGCAACGGGCGACAACAACCATTACACACAGGATGTTGCCAGAATACTTCATAATCAAAGCACAAGCGAATCAAAAACGCACACACATACAAGTAAGAGACACATACACACTCCCGAAACACCCTCTGCCCTGCTTGGCCGAGAGAGTGCAAAGCAGGCTGGCCAATAGAAACCTGATCGTGAGCGCTGCGATACACACAGCAGACCGTCAAGGAAAGAATCCTGAGGTGGGAGAATCAAAGTGGTGTGATGTTTCAGTTACAGCTTTCCATGTCCATGTCCATCGCCATAACTTTCCTGTTCAAGCGGAACATACTGCAGTGGCTCACCAGAATAATACCAACATGATTGTGAAGTGTTTGCACATACTTAAGTTTGCCGTAAAGGAAGGTCACAAGGGCATAGGAATGGATTCTAAGAAGGAATAAAAGGGCCTCAGTCTGTTTAACCATTCATTTGCAATATGTACTTCTCTGAAAAGGAGAACATATTCAATAGAATTTCCATACTAACGCAGGCAAGGCATGCTGGGTATCATGCAGATATGACACAGTTCCACCATGACGGGTGGAAGACAGAGAGCCAGGTGGTGAAGTGACATCACCAGGCATGCGCTCCCAGACAGTTGGCTGACTTAGTGTCAGTGGCATATGTCCCCACAGAGCCACACCATTGATCTGCTGCATCAACACCTTCCACACTCACAGTTAAGTAAGGTGGTGGAAATTGTAATCCAAGCCTACTGCCTGGAATTCTACACAGTGACTCAAAATAGCAGGCAATCTCACCACAGTCCAACCTGAAATATTTGGTGGTGTTCAGAATCCAAATGAAATCGGGCCAAATGTCAAGGATTTAAGACCTGACTTTGCGAAACTGGCACAATCGAACCTTACTTGACCATGATGTTCAGGCAATGATTTTGTAGTGGAACACTGATATTGTAAATGATCACACCTCCACAGACTCTCCATGGCCCTGTGCAGTCTCTTAGTTTCAGCTGGCAGGCACCTCTAGGGGGAGTGAGGGGTGGGGGGGACGAGATTGATCACCTTCTTGAATTCATGATTCACAGTTAATTAAACACAAGATGGATTGATTCGTGGCGACAATAATGAAGCATTTCAGACTGTTGTAATTTGACTGGTAGAGGTGAAAGACTGTCAACAACAACTTGCATATCATTTTGCCGTGTGAGACTGAATGATTAAGAATGTGTGAAAATGCCAGGCTCTCCTCCAGCCCAGTCAGTGCAAATCCGTGTTTGTTGTCAGTGTGCACAGCTTTGCTTGGCTATTGTTTGGGATCCGTAAGAAATAGCGATTTCAGATGTGTAATATCTACCTAATGAGACTTATTGAACAGTCCAAGCCATGGTAACCATGTCCTGACAAATCCTAAATTGAGGAATCATGACTCACAAATACATGCAAAATAAATCTGATTAAAAAAAATCCCCCTCATTTATTGCTTAATAGATGATATCCAAACTACACAAATAGCACATTCAGTGTCTCCTACTCACCTTGTCCCATGTCAAGGACTAGCAGGGCAGTTCCATTTAAAGATGTCCTTCATGCCTGGTGTTGAAGGTACAACTTACCCAAATACTTTGTTAAACCTTTCAACACCTGCTTATTCTGGTTCAGACTCCATTCTACATTGTCCTTCTTCTCTGAAAGGATGACCTGCGAAGGGACCGAGTGGAGGTCACCTCCGACAGGGGACAAGTATGCAGAGCTGAGATCTCCATGACTGACAGAGTAAAAACTCCCTTCTAATGACCTTTGAAACGAAACATCGGTAAGAAAGGAGCAGTACATTAGACAGTCTACTTTGGAACATTTCATATGACCTCCCTATCCTACAATTACGGCATTGGTTGTGTTGATGGAACCGCAGTTCTGTACTCATTAAATTGGGTGGCCTTAGATGTTTTTGTGTAGTTTCTGGCCTCAGTTTGGCGTGTTATTTGTCTCTGGAGAAAATGTAAGGAAATAAATAATAAAAGTAGTCTGTAAAAGGGAAGACAGTGAAAGAGAAAATCACCCAACCGAGTCACTCCCAAACAGGTGGATTGTATTAGTATAAGTGTCCAGAACCAACAATAATAGACTAAATCATTGTGCATGACGAGTAATCCTTCTAATATTGTAGCAGTGATGATGAGGAATACCACACTGTAATGTGGCTCAGTAAACGAGAAAAAAGACAATGTTCGCAAAAAGGTTGGGAAGCCATTCAGAAAGACAGCTGACACGACAGTCGACTGTGCCAAGCCAAACAGGAAGGTAGGAAGTTGAGGATATTTAGCATTTGGTTGCTAAACTTGAAACATTGTCTTGAGCAAATCAGGAAAATCTGGTCTTTGTGGGTACAATGGAAACAAACATGCATGTGACTTCAAACGTTTTTTTTCTTTTAAAACCGCTTAAGAGCTTTTCTGTACAACAAATTACTTACCAGAATTCAAACAACCTATTAACATATAATCTGCTTTGCAGAATCGATGCTTGGGACACGTTTGACAGAATCCATGGTCGATGTTCATAATGTAATAGAATCTGGCTCCTGTATGTAATCATTTGTAATAATCATTACAAAGTGCTGCAACATGTATTTCCACATAACATCCGGTGCCTAATAAAAAGCTAACATTTGATCTACATTTACATTTACATGTATTCATTTAGCAGACGCTTTTATCCAAAGCGACTTCCAAGAAAGAGCAAAGACCTATGTTTACGTCCAGCTTGGTTTTGGTGACACGTAGGACCAAAGAAAACCATTTAATAGAGAGTGTCCATTACACTCGGATCACAGGTTTCACTTACCTTTGAGTTTTAAGCGCACTCAGGTCAATCTTCCTTGTACATCAAACCGTGTCCTCCTATGCAAGTGGGATAGGTTTTGTTTTTCACAGTACCTTTGTTACTGCATTGGGTGTATTGGGTACATTTGCTTTGTTTCCTGAGTAAACGGGGAACATTTCATCCTGGTTCCTGGTGTCTCACAATTGTACCACTCATTGTACCACTTTGCCACTTCCTCAGGAACCCATGGAGGCACAATGCGGGAAATACCATTTCATACTCTAGCCAGGACACCATAACCAAGAGTTTCTTTGGTGTGACCTGGTCCAGAAGGGGAGGAGCCAGACTTCTCTGCACTATCATGTTTCTGCTGTGGTGAATCTTTCATGACCACAGGTCATCTTCCCCCATCTGTGTTTAGAGGATCAAATGAACCACTCCTATACCTCCCCTTCTCCTTTCTGAAGACAGACTCTCCAATTGAGTTGTGTCTGAGCCATGGGCAAATGAGGTTGTCCTGATTTGCATTTCTTGGCGGGACCAAAAGCGGATACCCTGTTGAGATTCAAGAGAGCTAGCTGAACTAGTCCAAGCAGGGTATTTTTTGTAAAGCTCTCTCTTGGAAGTCTTATTGGATAAAAGCGTCTGCTAATTGAATAAATGTAAATGTTTGGAAAAATGATTCAAACCCTGGTCGGTGAAAAAGGTTCAAAGAGCAAACGGTAATTCCTCCAACAGCGCGACACATTAACCTATGGCATCAGTTAAAAGGCGTTAAAACTTTCAATAATGAATCCCTGTCAATGATTTCCCTTGACATCGTTGTAGATTGGCCTTCAGTGTAGGACAAAAGGACTCTGTCAACTTGGTTCAGAGCTCGTCAAGGGGATGGAAGGGCATCCTAAAAGGACACACTGCGTTCCTACACACACACGTTCAGATTCAAATCAGTGTTTAAAGGTAAAATAACCAGGATTGTTTACTCACAGCAAAGGTAGGTCCTTCCCTCATTTCAACCATGCCCTCCACTAGACAACTTACGAAGGTATGAAAAAAATAAAAGACTAAAAATAGTACTGGCGTAAATGAGTAAATTCCAATGACACAGCAGCACACATGGGACACATTTCCATTTCAAACCCTTGTTTTTGGTTGAGGTTTAACTTAATGCTAAGCCTACACATTTCCTGTGTCGTGCATGTTGGTTCACCTGTAAACAGTCTTATTGCAGACTTTGCTCTGCAGCCTTTAGATCATTAAATGGTCAAGGACACACACACACGCACTGAACACTTGCATGCGTGTGGATGTGTGTGTGCCTTGCGTGAGTGGGTGTGCGTATGCACAACCAACCGTATTCGTGTGCGTGTGCCTGTGCGTGAGCATTTGTGTGTGCGTGTGTCTGTGTGTGTGTGTCTGTGTATAGTAAACAGTTGGTTTCAATTGAGCTTCAGTTCCTTTTATGTTAACACAGTTTGTCCTTTCAAATACTATTAAAGTAAATCAAATCAAATCAAATTTATTTGTATAGCCCTTTTTACACGCAAGCATGTCACAGAGGGCTGTGACGTAAAGTAAACTATTAAACCAAGCTTTTACTATGTTGAACTTTGAACAGGTTCAGCCATGTGTGTTTGTCTCGAGAGCCTGTCCACGGATCAGTCCTACTTTCACTTCACCAGGGCCAATAACAATCGACTGGTGGGTTTGTTTGCTAGGAATAGTAGGGATTCTGTAACCCAGATTCAAATGTTTTTGACAGGATCTCATACATGTACATGCATTGTAGTCACAACATATTAAAGATGCTGTAAAGTGGAATTAAAAATTAGTTTTAAGTTCATCACACAACAGAAGAATGTGTTGTTAACTACCCATCCAAATTCGAATGAAAAAAAACACTGACAAGTATGTTAAATTAGGCTTTGAAATCGTGAGAAAATCAGCAGTCTTGTCTGCTTGAGACTGGGAGGGCGTGTCGCCTGAAGTAGCTGAAGCTCTGCCCCCTCGAATTTATTGAATTTAGCAACAACAGCAACACTAGCTAAATCAATTGAAGATATCAGAACAGACCTACCTGCAGTCTCTGAGTGTTTTATGTGTTAATTACTTTGTCTTTGCATCGTACCAACTGAGTAACAGAATGCAGGTTATATAAACCGGTTGTGATCTGACGTAAATAGGTGGCTGTGACGTAGATAGGTTGGGGTTTGCCCCAACTATACAAAGCCTGAGCTGAAAATGGGTGAGAAACTGTTCAACGGTCTAACTCCACATTTCATTGCGACAAAGTTTTAGACCTTTGCACATACTTTCAGCAACTCATTTCACACATGTATAATGTACTGAGAAGCAAATCATGGAATTTGCTTTACAGCATCTTTAATCTTAGAGTGGATAACCAACAGCCTTGGAACCATCTCCACCAGTGATCTACACATTTTCACCTGAGGTGGCAAGAGGGTGGCAGGAGGTAGATGTAGGGTGGCATGGAGGTGTGGATGGACGGTGTGGCCCAAAGCCACCATAAACTATTATGACACTGTAGTTTAAACAATGCAAATAATAATCATATTAATATTATTGAATGAAATGTACTTGTCTTGTATCCCTGAGGCCTAGATTGACAATGAATGAAGGTTCCAGTGTTTTGAGCGGTTGACATGGCAGCTGGGCTTGCTTCACTAATGGCCTGTCACAAGGCAGTAAACAACATGCTGTATCAAACTGTCCAAAAGTTTGGTTTGAAGGAAATGAATTGGCACACATGGGTCTTCTTTGCACGCTGATAACTTTTTTTACATGAACTTGAATGCACTGGTAAAACAGGGGCAGCCATCTATCTGAATTGTTCTACTTGTGTTTACTGAGAGGGCATCGCCGGGTGTGAGGTAGAGTAAACCAGTGTCAGACCCTGCTCTGCTTTTAAACACGAAATGTGCTTATACATGTCACACATGGCATTTCAACTTTGGACATTTTTCACTTCTGCTTGCTGCCAGTGATACAACATTGTTTTGAATTGGCGGGATCCAAAGGTTCCAGATCTTTCTCTCACTTTTAAGGATGTCAAAATGCAGTTTGTGTACTAAATGGGTTTCACACTCTTGGGTGTGAAAGACAGCACCTCCACCTGTGTGAAAGGTTTTGAATATGAATGGGTCTGACACAGGTTAATGTATTCACATACATAACTTACTACCTCTTGCTGTAAAATTGTTGTCAATCAGTCATGTGTGGTAGAGTTTATAGGTTATCCTATGGCTACCATCAGCAAGTAATTTTCAGTGTTACTCACATGCTGCGTATATTTCCATGGAAGAGACATAGACTTTAAATAATTAACATACTAGTAGAGCGATATACTAGTATGTCTCTGGATTCATTCACGTGGTAATGTAAGCTTTAGACTACCCGCTGAGGTATTCTGACGTTTCTACGCAGCGTCGGGTGGAGCAAATGAGCACCTTCCACAAACTATGACGTATCCACAGACTCTTCTTCGTGATTTGCCGGAGCCGGCCCGCCCTCTCACTAGGTAACTTATTCAGACATAACGGGCGGAGTCGGAGACCGCCTATATGAGTGTGCTTTTCACCGGAGGAATCTGAGTACAACTCCATGGTTTTTTAGGTATTAGGTACTCCAGAGCATCGGCAGTGCGGGAAAGGAAACTGAACAAAGAAGGCTTACATCTTTGGAAAATAAAAATCTATTGAAAATGTCCGGAAAAAAGGAAGAAGGTGGATGGAAAAAGGCTGTATGGAATTCGGAAAAGGGGGAATTGCTTGGACGTACCGGGGGAAGTTGGTGTAAGTATAAGTTGTATATGGAAATTGGTTCAGGAATTCTGTAGGCTATAGAAAGTCTTGGAAAGGTTGGAAGTCATAGGTGCGAACATCAAGTATCCTAAATATACTTACACTGTAAGCATGATGCATCAACACCTGTTTGATTTGACTTTGCTGCTTTTTTATGGCACATTACCAAGTATACTAACCCAATAGGCTACTGTTCGTTCACTCCGGTAGTTCGTTGATCCAGGTGCGCCTTATGCATGCTAAAAGGGAATTCCTTCCACCTTTTATTGCATCCCTGTAAACTCGAGTAATTCGAAAAACAGGGAGGTCATTGAAGGGCAAAGTTGACAATGTCTCCTTCGTGAATATGCGTTGTTCTAATGTTACATTCAGCGTTCAGGATGTACAGTAGCGGATCACACCACAGAGGCGAATGGTTCACTTAGTGTATTTTGTCTATGCGATATTGATCGTATTTGGCGACATTGCATAAAGGTTCATCATTTAAACAATTTATAGATTTTCAGTGCAGTCTAGTGGCTCAGAGAAAGGGTTAAAAATGCATCATAGTCCAAGGTGAGCCAAGGAGATATGGCCTGCTTGGAATTGAAGGACACTGTTCGTCTAGTGTTACTATTTACACTGATCCCATGTCCGTTCTACCGACAGTGAAAATTGATTAGCTATGCATTTCTGTACCAGCGTCAGCGTTGTACCAATGTCAATGTCCTCCCTCATTTCAATGTCATACCGTTCACATTTGTTTCCTGGTCTAGCACACCGAGTTCACAGGACTTGGATAAGAAAAATTGTTTTGTGTTCTGGAATGTCTTTAGATATTACCGTGAACAGCATTTGATCACTTAACTATTTGCGTTTGGAAGTTTTTAAATTTGCTGATGCGTTCGAAATGTCTGCGCATTTGCTATGTATGTGCGCATGTGATGCATGTTTTAAAATTCGAGTCAGACGTCTAGCTTACTTGTTCTTGTCGATTAAGACGAATTGCGGCAAATACTATGTTTTTTATAAAAGTACAAAAGCAACTCTACAATGAATCAGTATTGGCAGTTTGAAATAGGATGAAAACGTTTATTTGGTCCTTGTGGTCAGAAATACATTTTTTTTTGTCCAACGAGAAGCAGGAACAGGATGAAGGTACGTACATCATACGTATTTGATGAAACGTACCCGGGTGTCTTCATAGAAAATGACCCTTTGACATTGCCTGCTTAATGCAGCACTAGGCCTTTACATCAATCCTGGGACAGGTCCTTGAACAGCACCAAGTGTGAGTGGGTTAGTCCTTGAACTCCCTCCCCTGAATAGTTCAGTTGATTTATTTGGTTTTAATCTATAAACTGCCGTGGTACTGGATTTAAAATAGTCAAATCTCTTTCTAACTTTGAGTCGTCTTGTATAACCTAATGAATAACTTGTCAGTTTTGCTCAATTTGTCTATTAAATAATTTCATTGTCATGCTCTTGGAAACCCAGAAAGACAAAGACTACCACTGTTTAATCCGTTGAAAGTGTAGCATTTTGCTTACCTCCTCCCATGAGAGACACTGGATGCTTTGTGTGAAGGCTTGCCTGTAAGTGATCCTCAAAGCCAGTCATGGCTCATCGCCAAACCTGTCACAGTCAAACAGTATTGAGAACCAATTTGGAATGGTCAATTACTGTATTTAGCACTTACTTTTGGCATCCCATAACTTCTCAGGGAAGCAAAAAAATTATATCAGTTTGCAGTATATTACATCTTGACGACTCCTTATGATTGTGAAACTTGTCGCCTTACGATTGTAAGCGTTTACTTTTCATTAGTGGTGGTGCTGTTGCTTCAGTTAAAGAGATATACAGGTGCCTGATTGTTAGACGGTTGTGGAAATCTTGAGTTTGTAATCCAACAATTGGTTAGTGGTTAACTTTTTTTTTCACTTACAGTATACAATTTAACACGTTGTTGAGATTTCAACAGGGACAGAATTTCAGTTTTTGAAATGTTTTATTCTCTTTTACAGTTAAAATTCTATTCTTCTATGTGATATTCTACGGTTGCCTGGCTGGAATATTCATTGGCACCATCCAAGCCCTGCTTTTGACCCTAAGCGACTACAAACCTACTTGGCAAGACAGGGTGTCTCCCCCAGGTAAGAACACGCACTTGGCTCGTTCACGCTGCAGTTTTTTGGAAGGCAGTTCACGCCTCATTTGGATGTTTCAGTACAAGCAGGATCGTCAAATAACTTCACTTAGTCAATTGAATGCATGAGTTACAAGTTTTCGAACTAAGTCATGTTGGTCACCTTCATTCATAAATAAGGAGGACAACCCCTTTAGCCCCAAAAGATGAAACCAAACATCTCGCGTTTTCGCCGTATGAATACTGCCTCCTCCTTAATCTACCTTGAGCCTTACTTCTGAAGACTGGATAGGATAAGCAACATGGGGATGGTCCTTTGCTGGTTTGAATCACAGCACCAATTTGCAATGACCTGTCCAGTACACTCTACAGTGTACAGGTCTGTAGGGATAATGTGTGAGCCGGCTGCATACTCGGCACATCTAAACAACTTTCAAATGCAGTGATGCTTTATCGGCATTTGGAAGGGTATTCCTGTCCTTGTGTCTCATGCAGCGGACACACACAGGACAGCTTGTAGGCAATGCATAAAAGTGGATGCCAAATGTTTCAATATTTTAAAAAAAATGTTAGCCGAGTAGGTCTGCATTACACATGCCAGTTTTGGTTATCTTAATTTAAATTCAGATTATCTCACTACATTGAGATAGTGAACACAAAACTATCACCCTCTTATCATGACATGCATAGGCAGCCTCACAGTGCTGATTTGAGCGTGTTGACTTAAGTCTCCAAGGCTGTAATGCATACGTATTTTGGCCACAGGAATGCTCAAACTCCCTTGAAGCGCAGCTCCTGCCACGACACAGCCAATGTCGAGTGCGTTCAGGATGGGCAGGGTCGATGTAAGCAGGAACATCGTGCTACTGGAGACGGGAGAGTTTGGCCAAAGTCTGTCGTGTTTGCGTTAACACATCTTTAATGGGACCACTTAGTGGCCTGCACCACTGTTGCAGGTCTCAGATCATGGCTCAATTGCATTTGACCTAAACTGGCCTGGGGAATACACAGCCTAGATGCATGTTTGAATATCTATGAGAGAGGAGGAGGAGCTGGTCAAACACCCTCATGTTGAATTTCACACTTCTGCAATTGAGACTAGTTACACTGTGAGGTATCAACTAGTTGAGTTGCGTACCAGATTCCAAACTATTTATCATAACAAACGTTTGAGGTCTTTCTAACAGAAGATTGTTTGAGTCGTTATATAAATACTTTAAAACACAAAACATTTACACGTGAGATTATATGTCACCTTTAATTAGGGTATTGACCAAATCTGTAGATTTGACCTGAAACCCCTATAATAGAGTTTGTATTACTTTCTCAAATGTTCATTTATAAGAAATGTGCCATGTACTGGGTATTCTAAACAAACATGAACAGTTTATTTCCTCACTACATGATATACAAGGTACAAAGTGCCACAAATGTTACTTGCAGGTTCCTGCATCTCCCATTCAAATGTTTGGCACTTGTGTGTGTGCATTAGACAAATATTACAAAAAAGCATGTGCAAGTTTGTAAAAGTGTTGAAGTGAGTCTTTGGAGTCCCCTTCTCTATTCAAACCTAAAGGCCATGTTTAATTTGTATCCTTTTTCTCTGGACTGGGAGAACTGAAGACCCTTGTTTGATGTTGTCTCATTGAAACTCAACAATGATTGACATGTTTCCTCACAGGCCTTAGCCACACCCCTCGCTCTGACAAACAAGAAGTTGCCTTCAACCTGAATGATGTGGAGACCTACCTGCCTTACACCAAGGCCTTAAGGGATTTCCTGGCAATGTATGATGATGATGCCCAGCGGGACCAGATGAAGTATGAGGACTGTGGAGGTATGCTGAGAAACATTCCTTCATTCCAAACACATTTGAGTGTACATTTTGAAATACATTTGTACCAAAGCAAGGTCACCTGATCTGTCTCCTGCTTTGGTCAGAGACACCCGATACTTATAAGAACCGGGGAGACTTGGAGAGTGATGTCGGGATCAGGAAGGCTTGCCGTTTCTCCAGGCAGCTGCTAGGAGACTGCTCTGGATACCAGGACAAAGACTTTGGCTTCAGCACTGGCAAACCCTGCATCATTGTCAAGCTGAACAGAATTGTCAACTTCAGGCCAAGGGTGAGTCTCCACCACTTGAACCATCACAATTTGACAGGTCTCATCTCATGGCTCTTGTACACTCTCTAAGCTGTGTCGCCTTTCTCCTCCCATCAGCCCCCTAACACAAATGAGAGCATTCCTGAAGAGGCCAAGTATAAAGTTCAGCCCAATGTCATCCCAATCTACTGCACCAACAAGGTACGTTTGGTAGCCACAAAGGATTCTGTAGCAGTACGTGCCAGAATGAAGGTCACCATTGGCAGCAACATGGCATTTCTAAAGAATTCATTCATTCATTCATTGTCACTATCTTTGCAGAGAGAGGAGGATGCTGGCAAGATTGGCGACATCGTGTACAATGGTATTGGTAATGGCTTCCCCCTGCAGTATTATCCTTACTATGGCAAACTGCTGCACCCTCAGTATCTCCAGCCTCTGGTGGCTCTCCAGTTCGTCAACCTCACCATGAACACTGAGCTGCGCATCGAGTGCAAAGTGTTTGGGGAAAACATTCAGTATAATGAGAAGGACCGCTATCGAGGACGCTTTGATATTAAGCTCACTGTCACCAATTTATGACCACATTCAAGACAACAGTGATTCCTATGCCTCTTACAAAACAACTATGAAGTAATTTAGAATGGGATGAGGGGAAACTTTAGATTAGTTAAGTTAAATCAACAACTGGGCTTGAACAAAAAAAAATCTCAAAACATAAGGGACCGACAACGTAATATGTCTGCTTTAAACACTAGCTATTTGGCTTCTGTCTAGCATTAGAATGTAATTTACAGGAAAACTAGCAATAGTGTAAAATATTTATTCTACTGTAAATGAGAATATTCCTTGAGCCATGGGACATTGTTCATTTATGATTGTAAATTGTAATTCCACAACTAATGTGTAGCGCGCAATGTTATTGTCCCCTCCATTTTGCTGCCTTGTGTGGTTTCAAAATATATTTTTGGAGTGTACAGTGCAGTAGTCGCATACATTGGTTCTTTCCAAGCCATGGTGTAACCTGTTTTCTTATGTGAGCAAGCTTCAGCAGTCCAATGTGTGTGTGTGTGAGTGTATATATATACGTATATATAAATGTATACTTGATTTAAAAAAAAAAATATATATATATATATATAAATAATGAAACGGCAAACTCATCTCTTCTGACCCGTGTGAGAAATAGGCTGCACTCCATGGAACTGTACTTCCTTCTTACATAGTCTTTTTCATTTGATTGTGGGAAAGTATTTTTACATATGTTTTTCTTTTAGAATCACTTAATGTGGGCAATGGGTTTTATGAAATTGTTTCAAACTTTTACTTATGTTTTTTTCTTTCTTTCATAATTGTTGTGTACTACCGATTATGTCCCAGTCTGTTCAATACCTTTAACCTTTGGGTGAAGGCATCATCTCTGTTTATACATTCAGATTATATGTTTTGCTGGAGGTCTCACTGCAATGTGATAGATCTTTTCCATGAATGTCTTAGCCATGGTGGACAAACTTAATATTTATGCAGTTGTACATTTTTTTTCATTGTGGAAAAGTGTTATGTATAAATACAAAACCAAAGTCATTGGTCCAAGTTAAAGGGCATCTTGTCAGACGCAATACAGAACTGTTATTTGGATCTGTCATCGATGTGAAGTGCTAAAATCAATGTCTAAACAACAGTCAGGAGTCCAATCACAATTGTCATTTATTCAATCAGAGAAGCAAACTGAAATAAAAATGAAGAAAACGTCTTCTTCCCTTCTCATTATTGAAATGTGCAGTTTTTCATGTTATGTCTCCATACACACCATTAAGCAGTCAAATAAACATTTTAAAGAAATCGATTAAAAACATAAATTTGGATGTTGTTTTTCTTTACAAACAATTATCTATTATTGACACAACTATAGGGCAAAATCCCTGAATGAATAATGTTCAACAAAGATGGCTGCCTGCAATCTTGTAATCTATAACAAATTAGTTCAGTAACTTCCTCCAAATGCATTACGTAATGGATAATGCCCGACGAGGTGTCCAATATCACCTGATAATGGACGATGCGGAGGCGTGAACCGTCCGACGCGCAGCGGAGGCCATTATCAGGTGATATTGGACACCTCGAAGGGCATTATCCCGCTTATACCATGGTCACTTGCCAACGACTTTTTTTGTTAACAAACATTAATTTATGTTTTCAGGCGTTTTGCAAAAGAAATCTAACGTTTTTTAACGTTAGCCAACTCTGATATTTTATAGTCCGCTCAGCTCAGAACCAACACCGGCTTTCCCTTGGCTGAGTTATTAGCCCGAAAGCTAACGTTATGTTAGCAAGATTCAGAGGCAATAGTGTTGAGTTTGTTCGGAACATGATGCAATGTTTCAAACAATACATTGAAAGAAAAGCTTTCTGTCAGACATTGCATGAAGCGGTTAGATTGTTTGAAGACACACAATGAATTTCTCTACAGTTTGCCATTTTTACCAGTCACCCCACCAACTCTCTTACTCCGGACGTGAACTTTAACCCAGCGCTCTTTGGGTTTTCTGTTCGAGAGGCTTTCATGAATGGTGCTGTGTGCTTGCCTGAAGCCTGAATTGGAAAGAACGGAGTAACTCAACATTTTCCAACCATCTTAAGTAAGATGGCTAGTATGCTGTAAAAGGAGACCCGGGTTTGTAATTACAGTACTTCAAGTTCTGAAAAGTAACTGTCTGGGGTACATCAGACTAGCCTACACCCTCCCCGCTGTCTACAATGTTGAGTTTGTTCGGATCATGATGCAATGTTTCAAAAAATACATTGAAAGAAAAGCTTTCTGTCAGACATTGCATGAAGTGGTTAGATTGTTTGAAGACACACAATGAATTTCTCTACAGTTTGTCATTTTTACCAGTCACCCCACCAACTCTCTTACTCCGGACGTGAACTTTAACCCAGCGCTCTTTGGGTTTTCTGTTCGAGAGGCTTTCATGAATGGTGCTGTGTGCTTGCCTGAAGCCTGAATTGGAAAGAGCGGAGTAACTCAACATTGTCCAACCATCTTAAGTAATATGGCTAGTATGCTGCAAAAGGAGGCCCGGCTTTGTAATTACATAAAGTACCCGGACCAGCCAGGAACGTCTGCAGTTAACAGTAGGGTTTTGTTTCCCTGGCTGCTGTATCGGCATCATAGAACAAGACAGAGGTGTATCAGGTGACTTGGCGGGAGCCACAGAGGTGTATCAGGTGACCTGGCAGGAGCCACAGAGGTGTATCAGGTGACCTGGCAGGAGCCAAGGGGGGCAGGCGGAGGACTCTGCAGAATGCCAGCCAATGGGGTGAAGGCTGATGGCTTAATGAGATGGTGTGTGAGATGGACTGCCCTGGCATCCATACACCTGGCATCAACATAGGCCTGGAGGATATTGCTGTCCAGCAGAGAGCTTGGAAAGGGTAAGCTACATCGATTTTGACAGGCTTCTAATTTTCATTTTGTGATAATTACACAAGTGATACCATAATGTTACCACTGTTGTCATTAACTTTATTTGTTGAAATGTAGGCCTGGAACACTGGATAGTGTTCATTGTTTACTCATGAAGTATATATACACACATTGTTCCTGAAGCTAGCTGGCATGGTATCTGTCTAACAAATGACTTATTCATCAACCAGCCAACACAATGGAGACTACACACTGGCCACTGGTACTTGATCTCCAGAGAGCTGTGCACTGTTGAGGTCTGCTGTTCTCGCTTTTTCACCAACCATGTCATGTGTCCTACAATACATACAGTATACTGAATACAGTATGTATTTCCACTGTTCTACCAATACAAACATTTGGACAAAATAAATAGATGCAAAAGTCATGAAAAGTCTCAAAGAAATCATTATCAATACTAAATGGTATCTATGCAATGATAAATGATTAAACAAAGCCCTACCTTCCATAGTATAAAAATATATTAGAAACTTGTTTAGACTTACAATAATGAAGTGTTCTGGGTATAATTCAGGATTGTGAAACTTGACCACAATACCACAGAACCAAAAACAGTTTAAACTAGAGAGGGTACAATTTCTGGGGAAATTGTAGGGTGTGCTTGCTTGCGTGGGTTGCACAGCAGTCCGTTTTTTAATGACATTTTTACAACTGATATTTCTGTATATTTTATATAAAAATGCATAGGGCCTACTTATTATTTATAAAGATTACATAGATTTAAAAGCATCTTTTTTTGTTGCTCATTTACAACTGAAAATACGAGTGAAGTGTAGAATGAAATAGATCTTCTCATTTCCCCTGCAAAAGGCATCCTCATCGTTGAATCAAAACGAATAAATTTGGCAGACCGGTGTAAAAATTGACCTAATCTCTGTGACGTAAACGTCCTTTTAAGTTTTTCCCTTCTCGTGATATTTTAAGGCATTTAACCTACTCATATTGCATTCATTCATGAATAAAGAACCCCCTTTGAAGATTATTCTACAACGTTACCGGCAGTAGAAGATTGAATCGCGATTCAAACAGTACCATCTTCTAACTGAAAATATGCCCCCAAAAACGTAAATAAGCTTGACATTTATTTAGTGGAAAATCGCTTTCATAAAAAGCTCACTGGTAGCGATCATTGTCAGTAACGGTGCGTTTAACAACGCCAAGTGCGATATAGCCGTGTGGAGAAGCTGCCTCGGTAAATTGTACAGTACAGTACTAGACTACTGCTGTGTTCGTCTTGGTAGCGATTGCGTTGGTTGAATTTGATTTAACGTTCCGTTGTACGGTTTAGCCTGAAATTAATTATTTTCATGAACAGATTGACAAAGTTTAGGCTGTGGCAATGAAGTTAAGGTTAGTAGTTAGATAGACTTTTGATTTAAGTAAGGGGAGTGCCGAACATGTTCTGTCGCCGTTTGACTTCCTACAGTTGTGTAGATGTTTTTGTAGTGTCTCGCGTAGGCTACAGCGTTGCAGTGAGCAACACTGGTTTGAAACCACAGGTAATGATAATTTCACCCACAAATCGTTTACTTGTAATGTAATGTCATAATAAATCCTACAACGAAAATGTATTTATGAGGAATGTTTATTTTAACGATTGAAAACAGATGCATCATAGACCACTGTGTTGCCCGGGCAACAGAGGCTAATGTCATGATGCTAATACTTCAGTGACATAGTAGACTACTGTTTCCGAAAGTAGATGTACTTCCTTAATAAAATCAGCTTATATTGTACATTACACGTCACAATTGTGTGTCATATCACAAAGTAAAATTTGTAAATAGTTATCACCCTGGCCTCTTTGCTTGTGGCGTTTCTGCAGCTGCCTTGCAGTAAAGCAGTTAGCTTAGCTATCTCCCAGAAGTTAACGAGCTGCTAAACTAATGTTCTGCTAGAGGTAGTCACGCGAGTTTTCGTGACGTTGGTGACGTAAGTAGCGTCATTGACTGTGGCTAGCAAGTTAGCCACCGTTAGCTTCACTTTTCGCCACAAAAACTTAATTTCCACTTAAACCATGCAACGGAACGTAAATCCCAATAGAAGCAACTCAATCGCTACCAAGACGAACCTTTTGACACCGCCGTTGTGTATGTAGTCCAAATATTGACTGATCCTTAGAGGGGCGAAAATAAATAATAACTAAATATATATGTGAGAGAACAAAGGTTGTGCCCTTGCCGAAGGCAAAGCACACCCAATTACAGAAAAAAGCTATGAACATTTTCCATGAAAGCCTCATTTCCCCATAGTTTGAGTGTTTACATATTATTTGCCTAGAAACGGTTAATTCCCCGTCAGGTCATGGAATGGTGCAAGTGCACATGAGAGAGACAGGGAGAGAAAGGAAGAGAGAGAGAGAGAGAGAGAGAGAGAGAGAGAGAGGGAGAGAGGGAGGGAGTCAGAGAGGGAGCCAGAGAGGGAGTGAGAGAGAGGGAGGGAGAAAGACCTGTTCCAATCCTTCAGGTCATTCTGATCTTGATCTTGAGTTTACACACAAACAAACACACACACAAACACACACAATAATTTATGGGTGCGTTTAGATAGTATCTTATTCTGAGGACAGAGTGTTCCCCTGTGCTACACCTGAAAGAGAGCAAGTGAGAGCTCAGTTAATACATTACACAGAGCCTCCAGCTACCAACCAGGTTTTACGCCTGCAACTTACCGTACATGACCTTGTATTTGAGGTCAGTACAGACCACTCTCAAAGACAGCTTTCAAGAGTTTAATTTAGTATATATTAATATTTTTGAGGGTATGTGTGTGTGTGTGTGGGGGGGGGGGGGTACAGAAGGATGAACTGGGTTGATTTTATAGTGAAGTTAAACAGGGCAGATAGATCGAAAATGGAATGGTTTACTTAATGAAATGTGATGCACATACAGTTGGTGTCCTTAGGGACGGACATGTGACATGAGAACAGGGATCCCTGTCCGGAAGGGTTGGGAGGAGGACCTGCTGACACGAGCTGATTGGCCGAGAGATGGGAATTCTGAGGGTTTAGAGAAGCCAATCTTCACAGAGGCGTGTTATCCTTCTTCATGAAGTGCTGAGAAATGTTCATCTTTTCTCTACTAGGAATACTGTCCACTTCTGCTTGTGTAATGTTAGAGTGCAGGCTGCATTTATTAACTCGTAGTAACACACTTGTGCCATTCAAAGTTTTGACAGACACTTATAGGGTGCCGTAAATCTTGTAGGATATTGTTTACAATCTTTAAAACCTTAAAACAACGTATAACCGTCGTATAAACATTAACGTGAGTTTGTGTTATGTTTGGATGACTTAACTGTTATTGTTGTGAAAAAGATTAAAAGAAGCATTTAACAGCCTTGCAGCCTGTGTGTGAGTTATAAATAAAGTTGAACAGAATACATGTCACCAGAATGTTCCTTGTGTCTTTTAACATCCACTTGACAAGAATAAAACAGGTGGCTTCCAAGCACCTGGCCAGCTGCACAGATGTCCCTTGAGCAACTCTGGGAGGGGTAAAGCACTCACACACCACAAACTGTCATCCACTTTCTATCAGCATTCTGGTCACTGTCTGAGCTGTGTTCCCTAGTGCGTCACTCGTCATGTGACACATGCACACACACAGTCTATCTGGAGTGGCCACACATGTCTGCCCGGGAGATCTAGGTGATGCCCGCCGATGACATCAGTGTCGCACGAAGGGGGATAGCTCCTTTTGATTGGTTCTTATCTCTTCGGACCGAAGTTAAGAATAACTGGTCGTGAGTGTGTGATAAAGATGTGTGTCTTCGCAGTGTGGATCCAGTCATGACATTTGAACAGGGTTAGGGTTACGAGTGAGATACGTGGGGGATGAGAGAGAGAAGGGTTGGGAGGGTTATGAATGTTTGCGGTGACATTCTAGCACAGGCATTCAGGAGAACTGAGAGTCTGGAGGATGGCCAAAATGGAGCTGGACTTATTTTAATGTCAAGGGCACTTGATACATACAGTGCAAATTTAATAGAAGAACTATGAATTGTAAAAAGTTGTATGTGTCAACAACAACAAAAGTCCTGTTTATGTATATACCATTTGCAAATACAAGAAAAGGTCCATTGGAAGTATTGGTCATGCTCCATTTGGCTGTTTTCTAGTTGTGTAACTTCAATCCTATGTGATGGTTCTTAATTCAAATTTGTACATAAATAAATCCTAATCCTTAATTAGCATTCTGATGTCTTTAAGAAGGAAACTTCCACCGGCAGGAGGACAGCTCATTGTCTGAGCAGCTCTGGGTGTCAGAATCACCTTCAGGGAATGAACGTTCTCCTTTTCATGACTTATCAATCATTCCATCGCATTAACCTCAGATGTCTCGAATGCCTGTGGCCTTGAATGAACATTTTATCTTATGTGACTTTGCAAGAAGTTTTACTGTGTTATATAATAATTGCTGTTCTTTTTCTAATATACTATATATCACATTGTAAGAAAATGTTTAGGTCCATGGAGCACACAATAAAGAAAGTCAGTGGTGTAGGTACAATTATTTCAGTATGTCAGCATTAGAAGATCTAATTCTGAAAGGCCAAAGTTGGACATTAGTATAACAAATACTTAGAAAATGGGCTTCAAGATTTTCCATGAATAGTTGAAAAAATTACCCTGTTGGTAATCTTTATTGTTCTTGGTACATTAAATAGTTCTACCTGGAACCATTAAGGGGGAGAGGAACTGGTGGAATGGGTAGCACTCACTGGTAGATCATTTGATAGCAGATCAAGAGATTGCAGGTTCAAACACCGCCCCCCCCTCCTCCTCCCCCATATGGAGTTTTGGATACACATCTCTGCTAAATGAATACGTTACATAAAGGTTATCGAAGCTCCTTCATCCTTATGGTTGAAGGCAGCACTCTTTTTGTGTACATTACCACAATCTTAGTGTCCTCACAAAGCAATCCATGACCTTCAGCAGGAAATGACCTTCCCATGACGGTACTGGTGAAGGATGTTCATGCAGAGCTTTGACATTGTTTGTGGATCAAGGCTGTTTCAACCTCTATGCCCTATATCCACAGTGCTCTCCCAGTTTGAAGTGATTGTTGGAGCACCTTACACTCAACTCTACAGGACGGAGCTTTCCATGCTGTGTCGTAAAAACCATGTTTAAAGACCACATATTATCGGGGGTGGGGGTGGAGGCTGGAGGGTTGGAGAGTGATGGTGGGGATGGGGAGCGATACTTGGTGCCAGAGCTGCTAAAGCTGTTTTGCCCCTGAGCTCCCAAGTTCCTATAGGAGGAGCAAAGGCAAACAGGGGTCAATCAGCAGTGGTCCATGTCGGCTCTATTCTCCTCAGGACAAAGGCAGGGATAAAGGAGTTAACACCAGGCCCTTTGATCATCTGATTATGAACCAGTGGAGCTGTTGTCCTACTTTCAGCGCTTTGAGTGCAAGAAAGGTGCATTACAAATAGAATGTGTCATTATTACAAGTTCACGTCAACACATTGGGATGGAATATCCTGCTATGGAAGAGAACTGTAGTCGAGAGAATAGGGCTCACAGTACTGTTGTTTAGAAAGGCTCGTAGGTCTACACTTCCAGGCAACAAAAGAAAAACTAACTGTATTTGTGTGTTTGTATTTTTACACAGAGGAAATCTTAATCAAGATCAAAATCTGCAAGTGTGAAATAATCCATTAAGCAATTAGTCGTATATGTTTGTTCTGTAATGCATCTTTAAAAGACTTCAAATAAAAAGGGAATCTTGGTTTTAAATTACTGTACATAACAGGAGGACAGATATTCTACATTCTTGTTATTATTAGTAGCCTATGCTACACTATATTGCGACATCATTATGATTTCATTTGTTTAAGACAAAAATACAGATTTAATCAACTAAATCAAGACCATTGCAAAAGCCTTGCACTATACAGCCTGGGCAACAATTTCCTTCCTGGAAGCTCCTCTGCTTGTCACTCTTCATCCCTCATCTCGTCTTCCCGCACCAGACAGGATAGTGTTCTCAGAGGAAAACACATTTTGTCCTCTGTCCCGTATCCGGTCCCACTCCGGTGCTCCAATTGGCTGCGGCAGCGACATCACGGCCGCGTGCTCCCCGGTGCTGCAGCAGCGTGTCCACGTTGTCACTTGGCTGGTGTCTACCACCAGGTCTAAAAACGTCACATGCCTGTAACCGCAGGTAACACCGGTTGCTAGGTGACGTGGTCCCCACGGGTGCCTAGCAACAGATGTTCCCCCCTCTTCCCTTGTAGTCGAAGATACACTGTCAATGTTCTAATGCAACATAATGCCTGGTTGTATGCCATGATGACTCATGTGGCAGAGTCTCCAACACTTTCTAAACGAAAGGCAGCAGGGTGTTTGAAACTCATCATTCTGCACTTGAAATGACCCCAGTGTGCCTGTTCAGTTAATATATTCCGTGAACATTGAGGCACCGTACATTGTGCGGGGGTGTGAATTGCCTGGGTGCATCATCTTGAACTAATGGCCAGTTATTCTGGGACTCGGGATGAGCAGTCATTACAGATGGACAAGCCTTCGAAAAACAGACGAGTCTGACAGCACACACACGCACACACACGTGCACACACACACCCTGTAAGTGGTCTGGAGCACACACACAGACACAGAGTGAGCGTGCAGTTCCCCTCGGGTCAAGCTTGCTATCAGGAGAACACAGTACCCTCACAGGCAGACAGAGAGCAGTTCCCCAGACTCTCAGGACTTACATAAAGGGAACACTCAACTCGAGGGCTGCATGAGTCAGAGATGGCATGGAAGCACTCTTTGTAACTTTTACTTCTAAATTCTACTTTCCGCCTAAACTCGTTGAGTGGTGGAGACAGAAAGTCCAGTACAATTTTGATGACGTTGCATCCATTTATGCCGGCCCTAAAAGTCTATTTTTAGCTCAAATAACACAGCGAAACTTTTATCGTGTTTGTGAGCTTTTGAGATGAAAGGAAACCATCAAACCCGGGGCACGCCAAAAAGTCTGCAGCGATGGTACTTCTTCATCGTGATGGCTCCCTGTGCCAGGATGGATGGAGGCCTGTACCTGGCAGGAACAAGAAGCACTGTGGACGACCCCAGTGACCCAGGGGCCAGACACCCTTTGTGTACCTTCTGCTTCACTGCCCAGCGGCTGAGCTATAGATCATCAGTGATCACACACACACACACACACACAGAGTCTGCCATGCCTCCTCAGTGTCTCCTGCCCATATCTATACATGGCCTTGCTGCAGGGATTTCGAATTTCACAGGTCGCTGGTCTGCCGATATGCTGTGAGGCAGGAGGGGATCAGGCTGCAAGGATTTGGAACAATCCAGGGAGACGTGGGTCACCAACAATACGTGGCTCGAGCACGTGACACACGCCTCTCTCACTCACTCACACAGTCAATCACGCACAAGTAGGCATACACATACACACATACTCGGACAGGGGAAGATTATCTGTACTGTAACATTGGTGACTGTATGGGAACTATGCATGGAGAACACTATGGACCTGTATTGGTGAGACATAACACAGCTGGGAAAACACAAGGAATACTAAGCAGTACACATGTACATGACTCAGCATCTTTCTCTCAGAGTCCAAACTCAGACAGCATATAATCACTCCATGACTCCTCTGCGAAAGCCGTGGAGCAGCTGCAGCGGGATTGTGGGTAGGGTGACCGTTACTGCAAAGTCACTGCAATGTCACAGGAAACGCTGATGCCACAAGCCTGCGAGCCTCGCTCTCTGAATCCTTGAAATCCAGAACGGAGGCAGAGAGCCAGCATGAGTCCCTCGACGCAGACGAACACGCAGGGCGAACACACGCAGAGGCTGCCTGCGCTGTTTGAGCCCGTTAAGACAGCACGTGTCTGTCTTCAGTCAGCCTGCAAACAAAGAACACAACAACCCCCAGACAGGTACTGATGTGACTGCATATGACACGGCAAAGATGACGTGATAGGATGGGTCACGCTTTACGGTACACCCACATACCTAGACAGGTTTGCGTGGACTGGTTTTGCAGCGGTAATTCACTCTGCGCCCTACTTAACAAAAGTCTGAACCCGACGCTTCCTCGCCTTCACACCTCTCTGCACAGCTCAGCAGATTTTACGGAACGGTTGTTTTTTTCAGTTGCAGAGATTACCCATAATTCCACCCCTACTTCTGTGGCATGGGGGATGGGACTGGGTTCAAATGATTTAGGAGTGATTGGACAGGAGGTATTTCAAGAATGTGTGTGTGACCTTGAGCACTTCAGTTGACGTTGAAATGCAATAGGCCTTGCTGCTGAATCAGCAAACAGGATGTGTAACGATTAACCTGTACAACGGAGGAACCGTTATTTAATCGTTCAAAACGAGTATCTGATATGGATTGGACTATGTGCTGATCATGGTGGAAATTCAAACACACAACATTCCCCGAGGGAGGCCTCGGGTTAAAAATACTTTATCTGGACATCATAACATGCTTTATTGTCATCCTTTTTTCCCCCCACTGTTTCAAGTTTCAAAAGATCACAACTGTCCACACCCCAGACTGTTCATGAATTCCAAACTGACCTTTAACTGACCACAAACTGTCTCCCTGTCTCCAAAGTTGAATCTGATCTCATCCCAAATAGATCAAGACCAAAACAATCACACCATAACTTCCATACAGGATCCCTGAGATCCGAACACAAAAGCAGATCGTTTGAACCCACCAAGGAAACGAGAGAAAAGAGTGAAGGCGACAAAAGAGGCCCAAGACAAAAGGTACGTTCAGGATACGGAAGTGTTGGAGCGGTGCCCACGGGGAGGTGAGAAAGGTGCTGGAGTGAGAGTGAAGGCTCTTTAGTATGCGCAGCAGCAGTGTGTGGGCTTGCAGCGTGACTCATCCGGTAACCGGTGCTTTCCTGGGGACCCTTACAAACACAACAAACAGCCTCCAGGCCACGGACAACGATCGCTGAGTCCTGACTCAGAGCTGGCTGTTGGTGAAAAAGAAGCCTAGGAAGAGAAGGGGGGTGATTACACGGTGATTAAACAAAAGCTGCCGCATTTCTACCGACGTGACCTTCGCAGGGAAGCGGACGGATAAGCCGGCGTCCTGAAATTTATGTGCTGCTAACAAGCTAGTTGGTTTTAATGAGAGGATGGCATTATGTAGGCAGAACCTGTCACAAACAAGGCCAAGACACATCTAAGCCTTCTTTGAAACTGTCCCTCAGTACAAATAATGAAGGTCAAACCTGTGAGCAATTGAGGGACGTCTTTCATTTGGCAACCACAAACCAGAGATGGTACCATATATCAGTGCAAGTGTTCAATTATCCAAAGAAGGTAGTGAAAAATATTTCTCTAACCTTTTTTTTTAAATCGAGTTCTCATTCTCCTGTGTGCAGGCAGAGGTCGTAGCTCTCCACGGTACTGCCACAGCTCATGAGCAGGGATGCAGCACCGCCGATGATAGCTAATGAGAAGGCCTGATCCTATTATAGGTCTATCAGAGGGAAGCTCCTTCACACCCAGGGGTGAAGGATGATCCGGCTGATCCTGTTTAAAACAGCCATGCTGCGACATCACCACAGTCTCCCTGGCTTTGAGGACCGATGAAGCGCCACACTTGTGACTGTTGATGGGATAAGGTGTTAGGCGTGCATCGGAAAGGAATTGTCATTATTAGGCAAATATGTAGTCCTTTTTCAAAGGCGCTTCTGAAACACGTCTTGAAATCTTGCTACGAAAGGGAAGAAACATTGAGAGCAGGACTAGGTAACCGCAGTGCCATTTTCCATCCATCACCGAGATAGTACGTCTGAACCAGTCAGTAACAGACATGACTTAGAGCAGTCAGTACCACCTGCTCAGTACAGTGTATTACTGTTCCTATATAACAGTGCATCATCTCCAGTACAGGAGCAATGTGGTGCTGCTGTTTCTGACACATGCTGCCACCAAGAGGCCTGCAACTGAGACAACACAATCAGAAGTGCGTGTGAAGGAAGAAGAAACCATCATGTAGTGCTGGGTAAGTTTGAATAAATAGAGAGTGAGAGAGAGAGATGGACACAGACTTCAATAAAATAGTCTTCACTACAGGACACCGGTCTCATTTGTTTTACTCAGACTTGCGACTCATTTCAGATGTTCCATGTGTGACAGGCAGAACTGAAACGTACCAGATTAGACACAAAACCCTCAAATGTTGCAAACATGTCAAAGAAAGCTCAGGCAACTGAACTCAGCCAGTATGAACAGTTCCTTTAAAAACGTAAAATCAGGTGTGGTCTTTAAAATAAGTTAGAAATCTTTTTCTTTTTTTTTTTTTTTGGGGGGGGGGGGGACTTCAAAACAAACAATGCAAGGCTATATGGTTTGGGGAAAAAAGCTTACATTTGAGGTAATTTGAGTGAATGATTTTCAGCCATTACTGTATTCAAGCATAAACCATGTTCAAATGACTGTACCCCTTTAATAACAAAGATCTTTGATCAGAGCAATGACAAGGCTTAAATAATTGCTCAAAATGCAGCACAGTACCATAAATTGCCAAAATAATGCCGTACAAGATGATGAAAATTCAAACAAGGGTCATATTTTATTTCATATTTTATTTTATTTCTCTGATTTTTCTAATTTTGCTGCCATCAAAAACAAAAAGGCAGCCCATTTCCTCATGAAACGACTTTTAGAAGGAGGTGGCTTACTTTGGAGATGTGGGGAATCGTAAAAAAAAAAAGAGGTAGCGTCTGAAAACGGGCACGAGTAAACAAGGAATATGTCCCCAATTTGAAACGAGGTGCCTAAAACATATTGATCTTTGTTCAGTGCTTAGGAAACACTTCGACCAACATCGTATCCTTGTTTGAATATTCACACTCAACACAACTTCATTTGCCAGCGACATTAGATGGTTGGACAGACGACAGGTATGCAGAACAGCATGCTTTCAGCAAGTCAGCGGCATCAAACCAGACTGACCCCGGGAGGGGCCCAACCGTGAACGTTTTCACAACAATCTCAGGAGAAGGGAGGTGTGCTCATTAGGGGTTGCCGTCCGAGGCATTGGGCCAGGGCTCTGAGCTGCGTCGGCTGAAGGTGGGCCTCCACATGCTCCAGGGGTTGTAGGTGGGGCTCAGGTCATTCTGGGCAAGGGCTGTGTGGCCGGGAGACTGGCCGTCGTTCTCAGAGCTGCCAATCAGGTCGGAGAGAGGGGAGGTGGGGGGCGGGGTGAAGGAGTGCAGAGGGGCGGAGTCAGCGCTGGTGGACCAGATGGAGGGGCTGAAGGGAGGGCTGGACGACCACAGGCTGCTGCCGCCGCCGAGGATGGACTGGAAAACACACACCGTTCACAGAAACCATGGTTACTGGACAAACTGGCCAATTAGAAATGTCGATATGAGCTACATAATACAAACGTGAATATGGACTTAAACCATAACTATATACATCCTAAAACCTTCCAATATGAATGTGCTCTTTTCCAATGCAGATTGTCAATGTGGGGGACTGTGCCTCAACGACATGCATGCTATGAAAATATGGTAAAATAAAAAATAAACATTTGCATTGTACACTCAAACTCAGGGCTTCAGAGGGCGGGTCACTTAACGCTGGAGTTCGACAGTGACATGTTAATGTTGAAAATTCCATGCATCACTCTCTCGTGTGCTTATGAAGTTGCCATGAAGTTGCTATGACGGTCAGAACTGGCTGGGCTCCTTACAACTGTTCTGAACTACAGGGGGGGATTGTGAATAGGAAGAGCTGCAGAATATGACCACAAGCCAGAATACATTCGGCTTTCCTTCCAAAATCAGTAAATGAAACCACACAAAGACAACCAATAATGACGATATGAACCATTTGAAAAATGGGCCCACTGTGACCCAATCCAAGCCCAGTATACCCCGCCCCAGGTGGGATGGTGTGCAGGGAGGCGGAGGTCTCACCGTGGTGGGGGTGGAGGGCGAGCTGGAGGAGCAGGGCCAGGGCTGCAGGGCCTCGCTGGGCCACACCGAGCCGGTGGAGGAGGACGAGGGGGCGGGGGCCCGGCTGAAGTCGGGCCAGCTCTGCTGGGGCTCCACGCTCCTCCCAGAGGTCATCCCACTGAACACTGGGAAAACAGCGGTCACATAGTCAGGCGGGACCATTACATCCATGTTACAAAAACTGAACATGGGGGGGGGGGGGGGGGGGGGGGGGGCGACCATGTAGAGACAGAAATGGACATGCCGTTGTGTAAATAAGAGAAATAACATAAGGCCATTTAGTTTATTTAATAAAAGAGCAAGCTATACACCTGTTTTATAGGAAAGGTAACCTGAAATGACTTATTTTGTGACCGGGCTCTATATATAAAATACATTTAAAAAAATCTATATATATCTTTTTTTTTTTACTTGACCTTCCGGGGGTGGGGGTGGCCGTTGGGGGGGGCGGGGCACCCCCCTACTATAATGGTAGGGGAAACACTGATATATGGGGAAATCATGGTGCAAATTCTGCTTTATAAAAGGGGCTGTCCTCTGCAACCTGAGCACTGAAAATCGGAGGGAGTTCTTGTCACTCTGATGTTCCTATTTAGTTTTCGTGATGAGTAGGAAAGTAAACATGGAAACGTGCTAATCTTTTCTGTATCGATCAAGTTTCAGCAGTGAGTCTGTGAATGAATGGCTAAATCAATTCATCCCCACTCTGGCCATTATGCTCAAAGGGAGCTTGAATGAGCGTCACCATGTCCAGCCCAGAAGTGCAGCTCTCCCCAACCAGCACTATCCAGTATGATCCATTAGGCTCCAGCCATTAGGTTGTCTGTCTATGGGGAGTCAGGTGGCTGAGCGGTTAGGGAATCGGGCTAGTAATCCGAAGGTTGCCAGTTCGATTCCCGGTCATGCAAACTGACGTTGTGTCCTTGGGCAAGGCACTTCACCCTACTTGCCTCGGGGGAATGTCCCTGTACTTACTGTAAGTCGCTCTGGATAAGAGCGTCTGCTAAATGACTAAATGTAAATGTCTGGCCATACCAAAATAATCCCTAGCCTAGCATCAGAAAGAAAACAAGGGTTGAAAGGTCAGTGTGCCATTCACAGATTGAATTTTGGACGTCTGACCGACAATCCTGCTGGAAGGAGGCAGATTCGACCTTAATAAATTTGAGTAACGACAAGAGATTTGTAATTAGACATGTCTATCATATTTGTCAATAATGCTGTGTTTTCTGTTCCAGATGCTTCCAGATGAATAGCTCTTCCCCTCCTTTTACAGGTTTCATCTTTAAAATGCAATATGTTGTTGCTTTTGTATGTGTAGATAGTGCACTTGTTGGGCCATTAGCCATGCAGATGCTTACCTCCAGACAGGTTGAAAGTATTGCTTGATCCGAACGCAGAGAAAGAGTTGATGGAAGTCAAACTAGGGCTTCTCCCGTTGCCAACTGGACTCCACAGTCCAGAGCTGCAGACATTCAAAGTTGGTATGAAGGGATCCATTCATGAATATACCCCAATACTGTCATCTCATTTGATTTCAGAATAGGTTCAATATTATTTTAAATATATAAACACAACTGGCTATTTGTGGGGGTCAGATGGCTGAGCGGTTTAGGAGTTAATCAAAGGTTGCAGGTTCGATTCCCGGCTGTGAAAATTGACGTTGTGTCCTTGGGCAAGGCACTTCACCCTACTTGCCTCAGGGAGAATGTCCCTGTACTTACTGCAAGTCGCCCTGGATAAGAGCGTCTGCTAAAATGACTAAATGTAAATGTATAAATGTATTTGCAGGCTTGATAAATCTTCACAGGAATGGTAAAGGCCAGAAGGTACGATCTAAAGGCAGTTTTTCAGTGTTTTTTAAAAGTGATTATGTGTGTGAAAGAGAGAGAGAATAACCTGTCAGAGCTGTCACTCTCCACTGATGTCATAAGTGGGAGGTCGTTCTTCCCCTGGAAGTCTGGTCGGCTCACCGCTGCTTTTCCAGCACTGCTGCCACCTGGTGGAGCAAGGACCACAGGTCAGGACCACAGGTCAGGACCACAGGTCAGGACCACAGGTCAGGACCACAGGTCAGGACCACAGGTCAGGACCACAGGTCAGGACCACAGGTCAGGACCACAGGTCAGCACAGGCAGGGAGGATCCGGAAGTCATCCTGGATTTAACTAGGTCAAACGTTTCCAGGAACTGACTCTGAAGGTGGTCCTTAGATCAGACTATTCAGACTTTTTCCCTTAGATGTGTCCATTTGGATAATAATGACCAGGAAGAGGAAGAGGCTGACCTGGGCTTTTGTCATATCCTGCAGCCACGGCAGCAAAGGTGGGGTTTCCATTCTGACCAGGCAGAGACACTGACTTGGTCAGCTTGCATTTGGTGCCTGGCGCATCTCTCAAACCCGAATCACTGAAGACCCCACAGACACAAATGAGACGACATGCTTAAGAATAAACTCCCCCCCCCCCCCCCCCCCACACACACACAAAAAAAACAGTTCAAGTTGAAATCATGTGTAAGAATCTATCCATGAAGTGGGACAGATGGTCATGTGATGGCTGCAGAGGTACCTGACTGAGAAGCCCAGAGTCGTGAAGGAGTCACAGGTGGACACGCAGGGCTGGAGAGGGGTGCCGATGGGTCTCTTCAGGAAAAGGTCGGCGTTCATGGTTTGCATGGAGATCTGCTGCATGCTGTCGACAGCTGGGGGGGGGGGGGGGGGGGGCAGTGAGACTACACAGCAACATCCAGCTCCCTGCCGCTGTGTTTAACACAACTGAAGAGACACACCAGGAGTAGTGGGCCTGCATCTGACCAACAGCTACTGACTTAACAGCCACTGAGGCAGAATAGCTACTTATGAAATATCTATTTAAGCAATATCACAAGAGTGCTAACTGCTGAATATCAGGACAGCTGTGACGAGACAGCAGGCTGAGAAGAGAAGATATTCACTGCTGGGCTGACATTCAGCAACAAGCACAACCTTGAGTGTGTTTATACGCTGCTTTTATATGTCCTACAAGCTCGATTAGGCAACAAAGCCATTAACAGATTAGGATTTGTGTATTTTGGATCATTTATTTGGCTCTGCCAACACAATATAGTTTCGCCACTGGACTAGGACTGGACTGTTGCCAGGCAGCACATAAACACGCTCCTGCACAGTAGCGACTAATAGCCGCTAATATAAGCGGAGTGATCTTATGTTTGTAATAGTCCCGGTGCTGCTATAGTATATAAGCACTCGTGGAAGGCCTCTTGTCCAATCAAACTACTTGGCTGGACCTAACTGTTATGAATGATATTATTTCCAGTTGAATGTTATTTTGGGGGACCACACAGCGACATGGTTTGCAGCTCACCACTGTGGGTTTTGAAGAGGGGGACACAGTCCCACTCTGGGGGGGGGGAGACGTCCTTCTCTCCCTCGGAGCCGCTGCTGCTGCCGCTCTCGTTAGACAGGAACTTGGCGAGGGGGGAGGGACGCCGGTCCTCCAACTTCCCATAAGGCACTGGGGCTGGTGGGGGAGAGAGAGAGAGAGATAGAGAACAGGTCACGGATGAGCCAAGGCCAGCCAAAGATAGGCGTTCTGTAACATTGTAGGGGTCTATCTCAGCAGGTCTTTTTGACGGATTCCCCTCAACACAAAAAGGACTTGATCCAAGACGGTAACAGTCAGAACGAAGAATATATATGTCATTTAAGTAGCGTACAGTACTGTACTACAGTATAAGAGCTTTCGCAGCTTTTTCTCTTAACCACAATTTCAGAGGTTTTTCCAGGGAGGTTGTGGGGGGTCACATGGTGACGGCTATGCTCGTCCTGACTCTAATATTTCACACGTAAACGCAAGAAGAGGTACACGGCGGCCGCAGGACGGACCTCTTGGCTTTGGGGGCGTGGCTCTGACAGCTGCTGTAGGTGAACTGTTGGCCAGTGCCTGGGTTAACACCGTCTTGCTATTGAAGATCTTGCGTTTGTTTTCCAGTGGGGTGACATACGGAAGTTCCAGTGAGCTAAAAAAAAATATATATATATATAAATAAATAAGAGTGATTAGCAAACATTTAATATGCAAGACAAATCAATTACAAGTGCACAGATGATAGATATTGGAGATTCTCTGGATTATCTGGCCTCTTGAGATTGTGAAACTAGTAAAAAAATAAAAATAAAAAATAAATAAAAATAAGCCTACCTTGACTTTGCATCATTTAGGGTCTTGTCCTTTGTATGGACTGGCTTCTTGTTCTTGGATTTGGAGTGTTCTGCTGTTTCCTCTTTCGCTTTCTCCAGCACTGGTGATCTGCTCTTCTTATTAATCATTTCCTGTTCAGAGATGCACACAAAAAATTAAGATGCGCGGGGGCTTGCCTGACAAACCCGATGCGTTCCGGGGGCCATGACATTGACATTACTCCAGAGCACACTATTCGACGCCTTGTGATACACACGCCTTGTGAAACAAAGCGGCGAGCAGGCTAGCGGGCCCTACCTCTCTGAGGCCGCTCTCTGTGTCGGGGTTGGAGGTCTCTGTGGTGGTGGAGGACGTGTCGTCATTATCCTCCCTTGGCAGCTCCTCTCCTTGAGTCCTTCCCTTAGTCCTCAGCTCCCTCTCCTCCTTCCTCTTCAGAGATTTGGGCTTGCGCTGTAGTTTCCCTTTGATTCCGTTGGCTGGTGGGGGGGCGGGGGGATGGCAAGATCAGACAGATTTCAACACTCTAGTTAGACGACAATGTGGGGTAGAGGAGGAAAAAACGGTTCAAAATGGCTGGGCCGCATTGACGTTTGATGCTAATATAGCAGCAACAGCATGTTATTTTCCCTTGTTGGACTTCAGCAGCATGCAGGTGTGTCCTCATACCTTTGGCCTGAACCGAGGTCTGGTCCTGGGCCAGCTCTTCAGCTGAGGCCTCAGGCCTGTCCAGGTCCTTATCCATGGCCTCCACCAGGCTCATGTAGTCCTGCTCCTCTGAGGGGAGCCGCTGGGCCGCCTCTAGGGGGCCCGGCAGCGGGGCCGGGGGCGTGGCAGGGGAGGGAGTCTGGATCTCCGGAGGCCCAGGGACCGGCTGCGGTTGTCTGGTGGATCGGGCCTTGCGGCTGGCCAGCTGGCTGGGGGAGGGGGTGCTTTCGGAGGCCTTGGGGCCAGGCTGGGAGGAGGGCACGGAGGGTTGGTTTGACGCCCTGCTGTGGCCCCCTCTGGCGTGTCGGCTGCCAGCTCTGGAGACGGGGTTGGTCGTCCCTCGCAGCGGGTGCTGGGTGGACTCTGCGTAATCGTTCAAACTGGGGGGGGGGGGCGCGAGTTCACATTAAAGCGATTAGAATCTCACAAAAGTCTGTCGTGGAGTCGCCATGCACTGCGGCATTCAAATCGCAAACAGACGACACAACCCAAACTTACTGAGAGTCACTTTGCAGGCGTACTATTTCCCTGAGGTCAAAGGGCTTCCCTGTCTCCATAGAGTTGCTAGACGTTTCGAAACACATGCGCCTCTTGAACATCTCCCAGATCCCCAGAGCCTCCAGGTAGGCAGTCACCACCACCAGGAGGAACATGGAGCTGCAGAGAAGACCAGACCGATTCAGGCTCCCTATCCACATTCACAATGGGGGGGAGGGGGGGGGGGGCTTCTAGAAGCCAAGATATTTCTATTTTGGCTTGACTGAAGATCCGGGCAGAATATATGAAATCTAATGTATGTAGCTTTTTGATTTGGTCGGGATGTTTCGTCAAGCATACTAGACAGGACCGGAGGGGGTGTTCCAGAAGGAGGGGGTGTTCCAGTTGCTTCCTGTTACCTCATGATGACAGAGATGATGATGTACAGCTCCAGCTCCCAGTTGGGTCTGGGCAGGGTGGCGGCGCACGACGCCAGCATGTGATAGGGCAGCGAGGCGTTCAGGGCAAACACAAAGCGGGAGCCCCCAGCCGTCACCAGCTTCAGCTCCCTGATCACCCTGGAGGCTGTGAAGTCTGGAGTGAACCTGACACCATACACAAACACATACTTTTAATAAGGGTTGGATCGAACCTAAACACCACAATAATGACGGCAAGAGAAACTACTACTTGTGAACCAGAGCATGCTATTGATTGTTCAATCTAAACAAATTTACATGCAGAAAGGTTCCTTACAGTATGACTATGTCTTTTGAAGCGTTGGGTTTTAGTGCAAACTCTTGGCAACTGAGAACTTTAAATCCAAATCCTTCACAGGCACGTCCGTTTATTTCGATGGACCGTATGTTGATGAGCAGCTGACCCGTGTTCTCAATCTTGAAGGATCTTCTGAGCGTGAAGTTTGGCTCCTTGGACTTCATTTCTAGAACAAGACCGAGTTACCGGGTCAACCACGTCGTTGTCACTTGGCAGACTACGATGCCCATGTATTTTTGAAGTTCATTCCCCAATTTTATTTACTGTTGCATTTCAAAGCTATGCCAAATGTGCAAGTGGCTCCCTCGAAGTTACACAGGTTTCAGGCTGAGCCTGGTAGAGTACTCACTGTCAGAGCATTCCTTCAGGTGAGATTCGGACATCTTGAACCTGAGAAAAGCCCCGGGTCCTGGGGACTTTCCCCCCAACTTCAGCCTCTCGTAACTGCCCTGACCCTGGACCACAAGAAACTCCACCACAGTCAAGTTGTTTCTACACACACACACACACACACACACACACACACACACACACAACACACAAACACACACAGGTAGAGGTTGATACAGTGCGTCTCCAATAAGCTTTGGGATATCCGAACATTCTTCCATCCAGGGTACCTGTGGACCACTGTCCAGGACATCCTCTGTCTAACGAGGACATTCAGAGATTGTGTCCCTAGTCACGCGTAACACACATCATGCTGATTTGAAGAGGCTCCCTGGACATGTCTGGAGAGTGACAGACGGGCAGCGTGGCCAAGGCCTTCTGATACCTGATCATGAGCAGAGAGGTGACCGTGTGGTTGCTGACGGGGGAGAATTTCACACGGAGGGACTTGACCCCCTCCGGCAGCAGGGGCAGGTTGTAAACGTAGGGCTGGGTCGAGCCCTCGCTGAAGCCTTCGCTGCTCTTCAGGAGCGATTTCTGCCAAGGGGGAGGAGGGAGGGGGAGGACGTGGGGGAGACAGACAGGTTTAAGCCTTTAGTAGCTGCATAAAAACAATTATTTCTTCGGCTGCAGGTCGAAACGATTTTCTCTCCACGTTCGACCTTTGACCAATTCCCCCGAATAAATGTGTGCGCCAAAAATCACTAGCATGCACTCACATTATTCCCGTCGATGTGGAATTCCAGCGTGTTGGGGTTGAAGTGAGGGAGTCTCTCCAGGGGAAACCTAGAAGGTCGAGCATTACGTGGCCCGGGTTAATGAGGCTAACTGAGCTCACTGAAAAGCAACACATCTCATCTGGGTTCGATTCTGCGTAATTCAGTCCCAGGCATAGGGTGGTCAGGGGGGCCGGGGGTCGAGTATGGCTGGTCAGGAGGGTTGCGTTGGGGGGAGGGGGGTCACTCACATTTGAGCCAGTTTGCTGGTGACGGAGCAGAGGTTGGGGTACAGGGCTAGGGGGAGGATCTGGATGTAGACCGGGACATCAGCTGGGTTCCCCAGGATCACCTCCATTTCCTTGAAAAGATACACATGTCCCAAACACAGACTTTCAATACAGACACTTGAGACAAGTTCATGCTAAGCTAGCTTTGACAAGCCACCTTCCATAATGTATTGAACAGTCGATAAGAATCATTAACCTCCAAGAGTAAATCTAACTCTCGACTCTCCCCCCAAACTTTTTAGCCATAATGATCTCATGGATGCCACTAGAGCCAGGTATCTAAACGAGGTAGGTAAGGTAGTGGTGACTGGTCCACTCACTGAGGAGCTGTTGATGCTGGTCAGAGGGAAGAGGAGCTGGCGGGAGGAGTTGATGATTGAAGGCCACGTCAGCTCCGCTGAGATCTTGGTCTGCACGATCTTCTGAAGGTCGGCGTTGGCCTCAAACACCGCTTCCGCACTGGAGACAACGGAAGCAGAAGGAAGCACGCCACAGTGGGTTCGCTGGGAGGTCTGCGGTGTCGATGGGTGCGTTAAAAAAAGACTGGGCCGCGAGTCCCTCCTACACAGGAACGCGGTCGTTCTGGACCGCGACTTACATGTTTCCGGAAACCTGCTGCAGTTCCTTCCACTTCTTACGCAGCATTTGATACAAATCCACGTCCGAGTCCCACATGTCCTCCTGCATGCCTAACCCAGACGGCCGGGCCTCAGCTGGGAGCACAAAAGGTTTTGACACTCAGCGCTGCGGAATGGAAAACCTGAAGTTCGAGATCGTAAAACCCGGAGACAAAGGGAACTCTCTTCTGCGCCAACACTCACATTTGAGAACAAACTGTACTCCCACATAACAGTGATCGCCACACTGCAAACTGGAGTCAAAGTAAATCTTTGCGACCTGCACACAGAGAGAAGGACACAGGAGTTGGATAAACACAGTATGCATTTATGTTCTTTCAGTCCAGTGTTAGGGCTCTTGTGCTGTGGCTTAGACACAACTATATAACAACAACTAACTAACAACTATATTTTGACGTATTGGAGAGGTGTAATTAGTCCTTGGGTCATTCGACTGTAAGGGGTGGAATCTCTGTGCCTATCTGTGACTTGGTTATCTCAAGAAACGGGCACTGTAAGAAGTCCAAATTCTGAAGGTGTATTTCTAAGAACCCAAAAATGTGCAAGGCGGAGTGGTTTGGATGAGCGGTTCGCGAGAAAGAAATATGAACCCGTTCGCCGCCCCGCTGAGCTACATCCCTTTATGTGGCCCTGTTTCACTCCAATAAGGTATCCCTCAACGCGGCAGGGTACGCTCCCCGAACCCCATCCCGTTTGCCGGATCCCAAAAAGTAGTTCCTTCAAAACGGCCACTGCACCAGGTGAGCCCAGTCCCAAACAGGCCTCAGCTGGCCGGCTCATACTGTACCTTGGACTTGCGTTTGGGCTCCAGCTCGTCTCGGCTGGTCTTCAGCCGCCTGTAGTAGAAGCGCTTGTCGTCCGTGAGGGCGTTGATCTGCAGCAGCCGCACCCTCTGAGAGAAGGAGCTGACGATGCTGAAACTATGGTGGACCACTTTCCCCTGGGGGATAAAGACACAATACCAGCACATTTATTGCCCCTGCAGATCCAATCAATAGCCTTGCTGGGCCCGAGCTTGGGTTGTGCTTCGCCCGGCCTCGCGCCTCCACGCGGGGGCCTGGAACATGTACGGTCCCTGCCTGAGGGGCTGCGTTGGTCTAGGTTGGTCGACAGGATTGACAACCGCTGCTAGGTTCTGCTCGTTCACAATGTGTTTACATTACTGGGAGTGTATATACATTTCTCAGTATCTGGGCTGGGTCTCACCGGAAAGGAGGGCGGCAGGACGATGTGTTTGGGGTAGCTGGTGAGCGTTCCCACGGCTATAACCGCTTTTACTGGTATTGTTAATATCTGTGGGATTGAAAGGATAGGCGAGCACATCCATAAAGTGCAAAGACGATAACAAGACCATGACATCTGAAAACCAACTTCATAATCGATCCGATGCGGCCTTTTAACAACACTCCTTTATCACCTCGTAGTCTGTTGTGATGTGTATGGCTCCGTCATACGGCCCTTCCAAGTCCTTAGCCACCAATGTGACCCTGAACACAGAGCAATAGCCTGAGGCTAGGATGACCTGCAGGGCAAGGGGACCAGAACAGAGGAATTAGTCACACTTACACACACAAACACACCACCCTCCTAGGGGTTTTTGACCAGCATCAGGGCATCACAGCACAGACACAAACACGTAGATCTGAACAAAGGATAAACAATTCTTATGAGTCTGGGATGTATCGAGAAAACATCCACATGCACATCACATGCTATTGTATCTGAACTGATTGTAAAAAGAAAAATGATATTCCATGTTATATGCATAAAAAAAAAACTGTTGCTCCCTACTGTTTTGTGTGAGGTGGCAGTGGCGTTCTGGAGCTCTGGGCTCTTGGCCTGCACCGTGGTCCGGTTTCCCTTTTCAATCTTCAGCAGCTCCACGTTCAGGTTCTCCCCTGTCACCAGCCATGGCTGCAGAACCAGCTGTTAAGAGAACCAGAGACAAAAACAGATACAGGAGAGAGAATTAATGCGTGTGTACAGGGAGTGTACACACACACACATCCAAGACAGAAGGTGGGTAAACATGTTGATTACCCTCATACTGAATACTCTATTTCCTGTGTGCACCTCATGAACACTGTTACGCAGTCAGCACTGGTCCACTGTGCAATACTACCTACCTCTATGGGGTTGCTGTTGACAACGGCAAAGAGAATGCTGCTGGTGTCTGTAGCGCTGAGGACTCCAAAGTCCAGGAGGTGCTCATGCAGACTGGGAAACAGAACCAAAGCCTGTTTGCGGAGGAGATGAAAGATATGTCAATGCAAACTGGTACACCAAGTCAAATACAAAACTATTTCAGGAGAGCGTGTGTGTTTACCTCTAGGAAGCCAGTATATGCACGGATGGGAAGGTGGAACCTGGAGGCATTCGTGACCAGGAGGATGTTGCTGTCGATGTGTGTGGAGGGGCGGACTGGCCGGAAGTGGAGGGAGAAGATGTAGCGGGACTCCTGCGGGGGAATCAGGACTGGCTCGCTGAAGTTCTGCACCTGGACAACACACAGCAACATAGGACCTTTACGGCACCTCGGCTTCTGTAACGTTTTGTAACCGTTAGTCAGTCCTCATCCCTGGTCTCATGACTGGGAGCCAAAATACACTGCTTACTAGCATACTGCAATACACATCCAAAGAAATACAAATAAAGAATTCCAGTGACATCATCATCAACTACACCCTCAATATTCAAATCAACCAGACAGGACTAACCTTAAACATGGTGTTGGCTTCCTCTGGTAGTGCCACATGATGGATGTGTATGGCAAAGTGGAAGGTGTTGGTGAGGTGGATGAGCTTCACCACTGGCTCTGTCACACTGTCCCTGATGTGGAACAAGGTGACCGTGTGGTCAAACCCCAAATACCTGCCAGGGTGGGAAGGTGTGGTTAGCACGCAGCGGTTCATTTCACTGCAGGACACCTTCAAACTCATGGCTTGTGAGAGGAGTAACACGCGTGTACTTGTGGATGCGCGTACCCATCTAGAACTTCAGCTTGGTATGGGATTTCAAGTTTAGAGTAGCTTTTCTCTTTCGCTTTCACAGTTATTTTCCCAGAAGACTGGGTTTGCTTCTGGACTTTTGACGCTGGAATCCAACACAAATGCAAAACATGATTACAATCATGGATGATCCCATTTCGTGCTGGTTTACATGCATCACAAGAAGTAAACAATTGTCACCACCAGCCGTTTTTGAAAAGACAAAAATAGCACCAGGCCGCATGCTAGAGATCTAATCTTTGATGACGGAAATCCCTCACCATCAAAATGTATACTTGCAACTTTGGTGTATCTATTCTCCCCAGCTTTCAGTGTGATCCCCTTGAAGTCTATGGTGATGGCATCATTTGAGGGTGTTGCTCGAACGCTCTGTAAATTCAACAAGTGATAACGTTTACTTGATAGTCTCGCATTCGTAGCACAAACAAAATTTAAGAAAATACCAAACTTGTAACTTGTAAAGGTCTGTGTGTGCAGTTTCAGGTTTTTTATTTCTTTTGGAAGTTTTTCTTAGTAATTGACATTTGTAGAAACACACAATTGTGCCATTGCTGGCAGGTCACACACTACCTACACATTCTTGTTCTCAAGCATGTATTTCTCTGAAAGGGGTTAGTCGTTTCAGAGAGATCTCTCTGATCACTGCTTTGATGCTTTACTTGTTATCCATGCTGCATGATTTAAAGGACTTTATTTGGCACACACTGGAACCTGAGTGGAAACTGAGAATTATTCCATTCAAGTTAGCAGATCACCGAAACTCACTGTAATCTGTACATCTTTCGCCCCCGAATTTAGAAGATGCAAATTTAGTTGTTTTGGTTTATCTGTAAAACAAGGTTTCTCTTTTTTAAAAAAAGCATCATAATAAACTTGAATGTTTAATGTAGCTGGCATTTAAACATTAAGTACACAAATGTGAAGTCAATTACTGCATTCATCCGACCGTTTACAGTAGTGACGTTGGCATGGAAACACACCGAATCTCACTACCTAGGAGGCCCCATACCTTGTGACCGTAGCGTCCCAAAGTCAAGCATCTCTATGGAGGAGTAGATTCCTGGTGCTGTGAACATAGAATATATGTGAGACTCAGGGCCTCATTTACTAACAGGATTGCGCCCATTTCAGGCTTACAATAGCGGGTAAAGACATAAAACCGTATTTACAAAGGCAGCGCACTTGAGTAAAAACACAGATTACCGCTGCTGGGAGGGTAAAAGGGAAAGTGGGCGTGTGCCGCAAAGAGATGGGAGGAGAGGTGTATTTCTTCCTTGTAACATGTTTATGTTAGCTGTAACTTCATGAAACAATATTTCTATCTCCTGTTCGCTGAACCTTCTTTTTCTTTTCCTCGTATCACCCATGGTGGCAGTAACATGCAGGCGATTTCTCCCGTCTTTTAACGGCACGCTAATTACTGTAACAATAAAGGGCGGAGTAAGGCGCTGATTGCCCGACGAGGATCTGGTTTGATAAATACCACGCAAAATGCGGAAATACACCGTGCGCTATTTGCGGTTGGGCAAAGGCGCAGATTAAGCTGCGGTCGCAATGTTAGTAAATGAGGCCCTCAGTGAGAGACTGCAGACTGATGCTGGGAGGGTGCGGAGGGGCCTACCTGAGGTCACCTCCACCTCCACAGGCAGGATGATGAACTGGTCTGGGTCCGAGGCGTTGGTCTTGATCCTGATGAACGCTGTGTGATTGTCAGCGTCTCGTGAGGAGAAACTGGCCCTCATAACCCCCTTAGTCTCAAACGGAGGGATCTCCTGGGAACAAATGGTTTGAAAAGGACTGAAATTAGAATAGTCCAACACTGGTAAAACTCCATGGACACTTGGTATGTAGTAGTTAGTTACTGGATGCACTTATTTTCCTGCATTTTTGATTAATCCAGGAATGAATATCGAAATGAAGTGCATATTCGTTAGGGTTATCTGAACAAAAACCCTAAATGGTACCCACCCACAGATTGTGAGTCCCTCCTTGCTGCCCTGTGGGTAGCTCAAGATGCAGGTCCCCTCCACTAGTGTACATCTCTACCACCTACAAACATAACACACAACAACTGCCTTATGGAACGAGACAAGAACACAGTGTGCCAGGGTGTCTGCATCTTCATGTACGGCGCCATGCAAAATAGGGTGCGACTTTGATAGGAGATATGTCGTCTTTGGAGGAGGAAGTGGTTGCACTGTTGTTATTGTTACCTGCAATGGCTCACTGTGTGGGTTGTGTATATTAATGAGGGGAGAGAAACTGCTGTTCACAGGCACTCTGGCTCCAATAAAAGGCCTCAGCCTGTAAGGGTTTGGGATCCCCACACCAAATACCTGCGCGAGACAACGACAACACAGCATATCAAGTTGTTGAGTCACGGATAAGGAAGGGCAGTCTGAACTTGCACTCTGTGGGAGTGTTATGTTTTTGGCCTAGTCGAGTAATAACAGTGAACACTGAAGACTTCTTTTTTTGTGTTGTTTGAACACTTTGACCCTGGTTAATTAAACGCACAGCTGTACTTCCAACACAGGTTTGTCTCAGACTCTCCTGAATTGTAGACGGCTCCCCCTCTTTCAGTTATGTTATTAACATATATACTGTATGTTACAATATATGTGTGTGTATAGCATATAGCATAATATAGCATAGCAGTATCCCCAGAGAGTTAGCGCCTTCCCAGCCCTCCCAGCACCAGGCACTAGTGTTTCCCGCTACCCAATAAGCAAGCGAGCCCCATGGCTGCGACCCGTTCGCTAATCAGCACCCCATCTGATAACGTCCTCGTGCCTCACGCAGGGTGAGGCACGAGGACCCTGAGTGGCCAACTCAGGTGGAGCAAGGCTCCCTGGAAGAAGAAGATTAAGAATTGTTAAGAAGTGCTAATCACCATTTTCCGCCTCCAGTTTCCTACATTGTACATGTAGACATTGTACATGGCACACAACGGTGTCTCTCTGTGGGCTGCTACAATATATACAGTGAGGAAAATAAGTATTTGAACACCCTGCTATTTTGCAAGTTCTTCCACTTAGAAATCATGGAGGGGTCTGAAATTGTCATCGTAGGTGCATGTCCACTGTGAGAGACATAATCTATAAAAAAAAATCCAGAAATCACAATGTATGATTTTTTCACTATTTATTTGTATGATACAGCTGCAAATAAGTATTTGAACACCTGTCTATCAGCTAGAATTCTGACCCTCAAAGACCTGTTAGTCTGCCTTTAAAATGTCCACCTCCACTACATTTATTATCCTAAATTAGATGCACCTGTTTGAGGTCTTTAGCTGCATAAAGCCACCTGTCCACCCCATACAATCAGTAAGAATCCAACTACTAACATGGCCAAGACCAAAGAGCTGTCCAAAGACACTAGAGACAAAATTGTACACCTCCACAAGGCTGGAAAGGGCTACGGGGAAATTGCCAAGCAGCTTGGTGAGAAAAGGTCCACTGTTGGAGCAATCATTAGAAAATGGAAGAAGCTAAACATGACTGTCAATCTCCCTCGGACTGGGGCTCCATGCAAGATCTCACCTCGTGGGGTTTCAATGATCCTAAGGAAGGTGAGAAATCAGCCCAGAACTACACGGGAGGAGCTGGTCAATGACCTGAAAAGAGCTGGGACCACAGTTTCCAAGGTTACTGTTGGTAATACACTGAGACGTCATGGTTTGAAATCATGCATGGCACGGAAGGTTCCCCTGCTTAAACCAGCACATGTCCAGGCACGTCTTAAGTTTGCCAATGACCATTTGGATGATCCAGAGGAGTCATGGGAGAAAGTCATGTGGTCAGATGAGACCAAAATAGAACTTTGGGGTCATAATTCCACTAAACGTGTTTGGAGGAAGAAGAATGATCAGAATCAGAATCAGAATGGGATTTATTCGCCATGAAAGTTTGCACAGACAAGGAATTTGCTTTGGCAGGAAGGTGCATACAATAAACATATACCTAAAATTTAAATATGTGGACTATCTATACTAAGGGTACATAAACTAGCAGTACTAAGTGGGATTTGAATAGAATTAAATATACAATAAAATAAAATATAAATTGCCGTAAATTACAATATAAAAATACAAATATTACAAAAAATACAAATGTACAAGATGCCATTTTGTAATGCAGTGCAAAGCAGTGTGTTTTAAGCAAGAAGTCATTAGAGTCAGTGTGGTCCCTTGGCCTTGTTGAAGAGGCCAACAGCGGAAGGGAAGAAACTGTTTTTGTGGCGTGAGGTATTGGTCCTGATGGACCGCAGCCTTCTGCCGGAGGGGAGTGACTAGAGTGAGTACCATCCTAAGAACACCATCCCTACTGTGAAGCATGGGGGTGGTAGCATCATGCTTTGGGGGTGTTTTTCTGCACATGGGACAGGGCAACTGCACTGTATTAAGGAGAGGATGACCGGGGCCATGTATTGCGAGATTTTGGGGAACAACCTCCTTCCCTCAGTTAGAGCATTAAAGATGGGTCGAGGCTGGGTCTTCCAACATGACAATGACCCGAAGCACACAGCCAGGATAACCAAGGAGTGGCTCCGTAAGAAGCATATCAAGGTTCTGGCGTGGCCTAGCCAGTCTCCAGACCTAAACCCAATAGAGAATCTTTGGAGGGAGCTCAAACTCCGTGTTTCTCTGCGACAGGCCGGAAACCTGACTGATCTAGAGAAGATCTGTGTGGAGGAGTGGGCCAAAATCCCTCCTGCAGTGTGTGCAAACCTGGTAAAAAACTACAGGAAACGTTTGACCTCTGTAATTGCAAACAAAGGCTACTGTACCAAATATTAACATTGACTTTCTCAGGTGTTCAAATACTTATTTGCAGCTGTATCATACAAATAAATAGTTTAAAAAATCATACATTGTGATTTCTGGATTTTGTTTTTAGATTATGTCTCTCACAGTGGACATGCACCTACGATGACAATTTCAGACCCCTCCATGATTTCTAAGTGGGAGAACTTGCAAAATAGCAGGGTGTTCAAATACTTATTTTCCTCACTGTATATACACACATACACACACACACACACATATCCAATATATACATACATATCCAATGTGTGTATTGGAACAATACTAACCTGATATGTAAACACTCCGTGATGTGAGGTATTTATAAATAAAGTATTCTCTACGTTCCCCACTACTCGTGCCAGAAAGACCACATCAAATGATGTATTTCCCCCCGGCAGGATTATCTACAGGGGAACATTGAAGAAGGGATTAGTCATTGCTGTTCATAGACAACCCATAAATACCATGTAGAGGTTGATCCACACCCAAACTGATTTGTTTTATGCATTCTGTGCCTTGCATCTAGGCCACTCAACCACTCTTCTCAACCTCGCTTCTCACCAAATGTTTAAGATACTTATTTGCCACAAAGCTTCAGAATGTACCTTTTTAAAGATATGAGCCATTATCTTCTTACTTGCAAGGACTCACTGTTTTGTGTGAATCTAGATTATGGGATTAGTCGTCTAAACCAGGTTTCTG
The DNA here is from genome assembly GCF_963692335.1 of Osmerus eperlanus. Taxonomy (NCBI): domain Eukaryota; kingdom Metazoa; phylum Chordata; class Actinopteri; order Osmeriformes; family Osmeridae; genus Osmerus; species Osmerus eperlanus. Next base: position 9,833,463 of record NC_085038.1, read on the forward strand.
TCTTTTCGTACAAGATGTGCCCTAAGTTCAGTGTTGAGCACCGTGTTTCGCGATTAAGTTAAAGGCCAGTTCCAAGAGACGTGGCATTTTGACAATTTGGGTTATGTGCCTTTTAAGACTTTAGGGCTTAAGAAAGGTAGCTCTAAACAAGTACAGGACAAAACAAGTTACAAAAAAACAACGTGAAAAACAGCCATGGGTCTAGGGACTTAATCCTTTTTGAAGTGTCCTGTGCAGAAGAGAGATCAATACTGTGTACTAACCCTGTTTTCAAAGAAAGATGCATGAAAATGTGCAGTTGTTGCCGATATAGATATCAAGCTTATCTCCTCTGGACTGGAGTTGTGTAGGTATACTTTCTCCATTTTTGGCATTCCAACAGGCCTAACAACACAGAAAAGGAAGAACACATTGACTTGCAATGTTACACAAGTGAGCTCATTGAGGGTGCTTGGCTGACAAACACAGCCCTTTTATGTGCAGTCAAATATCTTAAGCTAACAGAGGTCCATATGCAGCTGGATCCTTGCTACAGGGAAGTTTGTTTACTCACTGTTCATGGAAATCCAGCATGGATGGTTCAAAACGGATCGGCCTGCTGTTTCCCCGCTGTAAGGACGAGCTGGGAGTTAGAGAAGAAAGGAGGGCCATTAGCAGTGGGAACAAGGAGTCACTGGACAGACTGGTGTCCATCTTGCGATGGCGCTCTGCAAAGACCACTGTACGAGGCGTTGCACGGAGAAATGTGTGTGTCAGATTTGCCAATGACAGCTCAGTGTGCCAAAACAAGGTAATGGAAACCTGACAAACCTGTCCAGCGACAGGTGCTCCTATTCGGCTGTCCCATAGCAGGGTTCGTTGGTCCTTCCTCATTTTCAATATCTACTTTATGTTCTCACTAACAAGTAACAACCACAAATGGAGAATCATTTCAGATTCGGAAATTCAAATCAAGAAATGTTGATCAATGTTGAAAAATCAAACCATGCAACCGTAGGCTAACCTACACTCACCGGCCACTTTATTAGGTACACCTCTTCAATTGCTTGTTGACACAGATAGCTAATCAGCCTATCACATGGCAGCAGCTCAATGCATTTAGGCATGTAGACATGGTCAAGACAACTTGCTGAAGTTCAAACCGAGCATTAGAATGGGGAAGAAGGGGGATTTAAGTGTCTTTGAACGTAACATGGTTGTTGGTGCCAGACGGGCTGGTCTGAGTATTTCAGAAGCTGCTGATCTACTGGGATTTTCACGGACAACCATCTCTAGGGTTTACTGAGAATGGTCCAAAAAAGAGAAAATGTCCAGTGAGCGGCAGTTGTGTTGTGACGTAAAAGGTCTTGTTGATGTCAGAGAAGAATGGGCAGATTGGTTCGAGATGATAGAAAAGCAACAGTAACACAAATAGACACTTTTTACAACCAAGGTATGCAGAATACCATATCTGAACGCACAACACGTCGAACCTTGAAGCAGATGGGCTACAGCAGCAGAAGACCACACTGGGTGCCACTCCTGTCAGCTAAGAACAGGAAACTGAGTCTACGATTTGCAAAATTGGACAACAGAAGATTGGAAAAACGTTGTCTGGTCTGATGAGTCTCGATTTTATCTGCGACATTCAGATGGTAGGGTCAGAATAGGGCGTAAACAACATGAAAGCATGGATCCATTGTAGGGGGTTTAACCCCCTACACCATCCTGCCTTGTATCAACGGGTCAGGCTGGTGGTGGTAGTGTCATGGTGTGGGGGATATTGTCTTGGCGCACTTTGGGCCCCTTAGTACCAATTGAGCATCGTTAAAACGCAACAGCCTACCTGAGTATTGTTGCTGACCATGTCCATCCCTGTATGACCACAGTGTACCCATCTTCTGATGGCTACTTCCAGCAGGATAATGCACCATGTCACAAAGCTCAAATCCTCTCCAACTGCTTTCTTGAACATGACAATGCGTTCACTGTACCCTAATGGCCTCCACAGTCACCAGATCTCAATCCAATCGAGCACCTTTGGGATGCGGTGGAACGGGAGATTCGCATCATGGATGTCAACTGCGTGATGCTATCATGTCAATAAGGACCAAAATCTCTGAGGAATGTTTCCAACACCTTGTTGAAAGCATGCCACAAAAGAATTAAGGCAGTTCTGAAGGCAAAGGGGGGTCCAACCCAGTACTAGCGAGGTGTACCTCATAAAGTGGCCAGTGAGTGTATCTAAAGTACCTAAAGATGACACTGTTTCGTTTGTTTGACATTTTGTTTTGACATTTGTTAAAATGTCAAAACATTTTTGACATGTGGAATCCACATGCAATGTCATCCTTTAACGACATACTGGAGACAATAATTATCTAATGTAACATACATAGTTTAAATGTACAAATGTCTGAACAAGTTGATAAACAGGTTTTAACTCAAATAAATCTTTCAGACATTATGATGCGAGGATGTCACCCCACATGGGAAAGAGAACACTGGAATGACAGTATCGTAAATGTTATGAAGTTGTCAGACGGAGGACTTTGGGCCAAGTTGAAAATGCGTTGTTGGGTGTGATTTCAAAGACCTGTCAACCCTTGTGCTGCTTTCGAGTCACATGACCCAAAGGTTCATAACGAACCATTGTTGTGTTTACCCAATTTTACCAAATACAAAAACAAATAAATAGCACGTTCTTTTAACCTTCGCAATGTGGGGGGTCTGAGACAGCCCGACGGTTAACCCTCGTGCTGCCTTCGGGTCACATGACCCAAAGGTTCATAACGAACCATCGTTGTGTTTACCCAATTTTACCCAATACAAAAACAAATTAAAATAATTTTCTTTTAACCTTTGCAATGTGGGGGGTCTGAGACAGCCCAACGGTTAAAAGAAAATGCTTCACTTTGTCTTTGTATGCGGTAAATCTGTCGCAATACGACGGTGGGTCACAATGACTGATGGGTCAGAATGACCCGAAGATAACACAAGGGTTAAAAGAAAATTCCTCACTTTGTTTTTGTATGCAGTAAAGTTGTCGCAATAAGACGGTGGGTCACAATGACTGATGGGTCAGAATGACCCGAAGATAACACAAGGGTTAAGGCTGCTCTTGAATGAGAGTCAGACCGTTTGGCTATGCTAGCTGGAACATGTCTGGGTCTGTTTGTACCCTCGAAGGGAACAGTAGGGTCCTAGTTACACCAGCTCTTTGCACTGCACATACCCTTAAACATGGGTCCCTGACCGACCCTCAGCTGAGTCGATTACACACACCCCTCTGTGCATGTGTGTCTGTGTGTGTGTGCTGTATGTGTGTTCACAGTGGAGTGCTAAAAGAGGGTCTAATACAAAGTCCTTCTCTCATGCACTGATGAAAAATATGTGTTCATTCTACAACTTGTTGAAAGCCAGGGGTATAGGCCTATAACACAATGAGCTCTGAATACCCTTCCAAGGCTTGTAGGTTACATTGCTGTGGAAACTTCTACTCTCACAGGTTACAAAAATAACCTTTAGGACTAACAACCTCGACATGTCTCACGACTGCAGTCAGTGAAGACATCAAAAGCAGATAGAACATCAAGAGACAAACATTTGGAGGCATTAGCAATGTGTGAAGCGGTTTATAACTGCACGCTAACATCAGCCTAATAGGCCACAAGCCACTTCCTGTTCCGAGCACAGTTCTATGCATTTATCTTGAAGAAATGTTCAAAGAAAACCACTGGGCATCATAAGTGGAAGCCATTTTGGTCTATCTTTTACACTGACTTACTTATGTAACATAGGCCTGTCAATTTCTGAGCTTGGGGGCATACCAAAGGAGTACATTTATTGCCATCACCAAATATCGTTTTTCATAACCTTAGCAATACAAGTATATAAATATATGTTGTTTTCCCCCCACATTAGGCAGTGACAACATAAGCCCCATCACTATCAACTTTTAACTATCCTACTTTCATGTTATCTGAATTGATGTATTGAATCATAAGATTATATGAATATTCATACATTTATCAACCTGCAAAGGTGCTAAAACATAGAAAACACAATAGCATAACATACCTGCCTTTGTCAATTAATTTAAGTTTATTCATTAGGTTCAAAGGTGGAATGTTAGTAGAATGTCTGTCCAAAGAGTATTTCGATTTATTGTAGGCACTCATGAGCCAGCAGATTCATGCAGTTAAACACAATAATGAAAACCTTTTTATTTACAATACATGGGAACACTTCAAATGTAGAATGTTGTCATTGCATTTATTAATCACAATTATCACACATACTTTTCATCCCATGATTTATTTAAATTTGCTGCCACAGATTTGACACGTAAGTGGGTTTAACTTGGTTGCTCGTGCGGGTTGCTCTGAGTGATAGTCCTCTATCTGAGAACAGATAGTATATTACTGGAGCAGTTACTTTGCCCAGTTAGAATATTAGGACATCTGTAGTGCCACAAGACCACCATATCAGCTTATCAGAGCACACGTGCCTGGCCTTTCTGGACATTGATCTTCATTATCAAATTTGTTTTTTTCCAATATTTAATATCTAACCGAGTTTCGAATACTTGACCGAACTCTAGGTTATTAACATGCAAACATTTACACAAACACAAGAATTAGTTGCACAAGTCCTTATGACCAAGAATAAAACTGTGTCCTTGCTAAACCAAGAGACAGAAGCCTTGGAGGAAGAGGAAATGAACCTGAATAGATGGAACTCTGGCTGTAGTTACTTGGCTGTAGCCCTGGTTAAATGTTCAAAGATTCCACAAGATACATTTTAGTCATTGGACAAGTTTCCACAACACAGTCAGTTCAGAGATGTTCCGCTAAAGCAAATGTGAAATGACACTCGTATTTGTGACCTTTTGTCTCGGCGGTGCAACACCACATTTCACAGTTAGGGAATGATGACAGATTTATAAAAGGATTTTTTCCTTTTGAAAAATACATACACACTATTAGAATAATAATTTGGACAAAGTTAAGACAGGAACCCTGTAGAGGAGATTGTGGCAGCATCAGTAGGCAGTCCTTTTGTGCAGGTATCAAGCCTGGTTGAACATGAGCAGGAATCATCCAATTACATAAAACTCAAGACTGAAAGTACGGTAAGACAGGATCCCAAAGCGATCCACTCTAAATCCTTATTATGAGTCCTTTCAAGACTCCATACAAAACCAGAGGTCCTGGACAGAAAAGTATGACAAGCAGTTAGCCAATCATTTGAATCTCCAAGGCCTAAAGAGCAGCTATTCTTACCGTACTGCTAGAAAAGGACCCAAAATAGAGCCAGGGAGTCAGGGAACTGCACAGGCAGCTTGTAAAACAGCTGCTGTTGCAAGGCTTCTCTGTCATGGACAGTCAGACTTCCACAATATGTAGAATGAAGAAGAACTATGTTTTTACTGTGCATCTTGGTCACATGGGAAGGAATTAACAACTTTGTACATGTAAATTAATTAAAGCCTACAGCACAAAACACAACTGTAGTCAAGGTACATAGCTGTGAATTAAGATGCCTTTCTAAATGGGAACACAAGGCAAAGATAAACACATGCCACGGGAATTTACATGTAAACATTGATGGCTGTGAGTGAAATGTGGATTTTAACATTCCCCTTTAACAAGAATACTCAACCATTTCAACAGCCCGTTTTATTAGTGACCTTCTTTCAGTTGTGAGTTGTGACAAACTAACAATTATGTCTCCCAGGCTGTCCTTTAACCCTGCCTTTGATACACAACTCAACAGCCTTTCTTCACTAGAACTCATACTATGCAAAAACAGGTTAACTAGAACAAGGTGTGGCACATGTAGAAGACAGTTCGGTCTGTGTCCACTGGAACGATGTGACTATCATTTTAGATTCATAAGTATTAGACAACCAGCTGACTGGAGAGAGGGTTTAACAAACACCTCAACATAAAAATGGCCCACTTTGGTACTAGCAAAGTCAAAGATAACATACAGCCAACAGGTGCTCGTTATTCAATCAGGCAGATACTTAGGACATCCCGTTACTTCCACACACACACTATTAATTTAGGACAGCATGGATCATTTTACTTCTACCATCGTACAATCAATAACCTGCGTAAGCCAGCTAAGCCATTGTTGGAGCATCTTGAGAACTAGAAGGCTCCTTCTATGTAATGTTGCCTGCCACAGAAAGAGGTCAACACAAGGTGACTAAAGAGTATCAAAAGAAAACAAATGACTTTGCTAGAAAAAAAGTCTTACCTTTTATGATGATATGTAATATCTATTTCAGGCTCTTTCTGTAATACAAAATGTAAAAAAATATATATAAATATATTTATCATTGTAAGTACATTCCCCCTCCCCCCTTTGGAGTAATCAAAAGTTACGTTCAACTATCACTTAAAAAAACACTTCCTTGTGAGGTTAATTTATGATGTTAATTCGGGAGCATAAAAAGAGCGTAAACACAAGTGCACTAAAATATCTTACCTGCAAAAGACTTTCATCCCCAAAATGAAACACTTCTAGGATTGTATCTGTCTGAATAAAAGCTGGAGGAAATAATAAAAACAAAATATAAACTTTAATGTATAATGTGTTTGTATTGACCTCGTGAACAACTTCAATTTTGACACACATGCACTAAAACGTTCTCGTGGCTGTCTGACTTGAGCCTTAACTTATACTTCCTTACAAAGCTTTTAAAACATCGACTCAAATTCAGTTCTTATTTCTTAAAAATAAATATTGATGTCGAGATTCTTCCTTGCTTGTGAAATTGCCCTATTCACTCCTTTAATAAGAAATACACTGTCTGAAAAAAGGTTACTATAACAGGAAGTGGAGTTCAAATGAAACTTATGTATCCACAACACAAAGCTAGCTATCCAGTTATAGCTATGACTTTATACTTTCACAAAGCCATGTTTTAAGTGGCTTTGATACCATTAGGAAAAGTAGATGTCGTTACATGAGGCACTCAACTTACTACCCAAGTGCAACGTCAACATTTACTAGAATTAGCGCAACCAAGGCAGGATAGTTATTTGTCGTTAGTTTGTAGTGTAGGGACATCTCCGAACTAGTTTGTCTCTTATTGACATCATTGCTACACAGCTAGCAAGCTGCACATACAATTGGCTATCAAGAACACCTAGTTTAATTATATTTACAACCAAATACGTATGACAGTGGCAGTATATTAAAGAACAGTTAGCAAACTAGCTATAAAATAGCTCAAATAATAGAAACTTGCTTTCTTCAATTCACACTAGTATAATATAACCCGAAGCTAACTCAGGCTAGGAAGTAGTGCTAGCAATCCAACAAGACAACACAAGAGCAGGCGTATCTAGCTAGACCACTCGGTGGCATTAGATCACTACCAAAAACGCAAATACAAACCTTGTTTGTTTGCCTGGGCAATGTGAAAGAGTGTATAAAATAAAACCCTAAAACAAAGTAGACGCAACCATTTCGCCCCTACTGTCGGGCAGAGGTTACTCGAAGATCTTTCAGCTTGCGCCATTCTGTTCTGACTGCATCACTGTGGTCGCGTGTTCCTATAAACATTTCAACGATTTCTTACTAGCTGGCAGCTACAATGTGTCCAGCAGTGACACACTGGCCTTCTGTGGACATTTCCAACAAATACATGTAGGAGCCAAGCGGTAACTTTGTCACACTGACCTTGGTGGTGTGCAGACCATTACTATAATATAAATTCTCTACTTTTTGCTTATGCTATTCATATTCTTGAGTATTTTATTTTTTTTTTTTACTAATGTTGATATAAATAAACGTAGTTTGATTTAACCACTCGGATGATCAAATCACAACTTCATTTATCACATTTTAAACGTATTCAGTGACTAAAACACCTACTATATTTCATTCACTTTTTTACATTTTAATTTAGCTATGTATAACCTCCTAAACAAAGCTCTTTAAGAAGCTGACTATATTGTTTTATTATAGGCTATATGAGTCTACATCTTGGACGGGTCGCTTTTGCAAAACACGTTTTATACTGCAATGAGAATAAACAGTAGGTTATAAAGATTTTAAATAAAAGTAATGTATTGGCGTGTCAACAGCAGAGGGCAGCACTGCTGCATAAAATCCTAGAGATGAATGTTCACAGTACTGGCTGCACTACAAACTCCTAATACATATAAAAGACTGTCCGTAAGTTAAGATTGTTGCTCTTCGCAGAAAAGCTAGCACATATTTTGGATTACCACTAAGTAGTCAGTAAAGACTCCAACTAAGGCAAATGTGAAAATAACAAAATAAAAGTACATTTATTTTCTTAACCAAGCTGTCAAGTGTGTATAACTGCTCTGACCAGCTAATTATTTTAATTGTCTTTGACAAGGCGTTGATGCCAGATCAGGTCCTGGGTGCCAAGCTAATGGGAGTACTAGTTGGCACAACACTTCTAGGAACTGTTGAGGTTGAAGGAAAACATCCACCATGGATACCATGCACACAGACGTGAAACCTCTTTAACATAGAGAGAAGCAGGAAACAACTGACTAAACAAACCCCATTACTGTGGACTTAAATGTGCCTGAATAGTTATAAATGGGACAAGGAGCCATCATGTATTTAACAAATCTAAATCATGGCACCTGGGAGAAGCAGATAGTGTGTATACCTTTCGTATTTTTTTAATTCAGGAAATCAAATGTTATATATCTTTGTTACATTTTCCTTGTACAGCCCTTCTTTCTTCTTCTTTTTTTTTACAAGCAATGGCACAAAGGGCTTCGCAGCTGCCCAAATATCCAATTGACAGCCAGCCTAAACCCTCACAGAAGTGGATCTAGACAGTAATCCTTGACAAGCGAGTGCTAAACTTGTAGCCTTGCAAAGACAATAAGATGAAGATATTGTTTACCATACACTTTCCCCATGTTTTTTTACCTTGTTTATTGGTATCATATTTTACTATACTTGCTTGATTTAGAAGCTATGAATGGAATTTGTCTTTTGTGTTAAACATTCTTTTGGAACAGAACGGCATGAGAGTGGTCTATGTGTGGTCCATTTCATGAAGGGGGGGGGGGGGGGGGGCTGAGCTTCTGACATTCAGCTTTCATGATGTGGTAAAAAAAATCTATGGAAGATGACGTGTTCTTTAGTTTGAGTCCTCTTCCTAATGCCCAGTTCATGAAATGAATCCACAGGGGCAGCAATTACGTAGCCTAGAACCCACAGGTATGACTGGAGCAAAGAGAAAAGAGGTTAACCAATTATAAATACACATGGGCTTACTTACAACACAATCAAATAAGTGTTTACCTGGAGGCAAACAAGATGTTGATGATTATACCTCAGGGTTAGGTTTGCAACACAGGGACCAAGCTAGAGATTCAAATGAGTGATTATTACACATGATGTGTTTTCAAACAAATGCAGACAGACATACAGACAGACAGGCATACATATATACATAAATACATACAAATAGATGTTCTCTTCTCTTCCTGTGCATGTGACACAAGGGCTTACAAAAACATGGTGTGCTGTCTCCACAGTTGTTCACTTGACTGTTTGTTCCCAAGTTGGTTCATTGACTCTTGACAATGAGACAAACTAAAAGAGCAATGTAGATGCTGAGGCAACCCTTCACCTCACTTAAAGCCATGCTCAAGAAATAAACAAGCCATCTTGTATGGAAATAGGATGTGTGGTCAGAAGAACTTCGATTTCCTTTTCATACTAACTTTGCTTTTATACTAAAACAAACTAAGACCTTTCACGTTCTAAGCTCTTTCCTCCGGAGATCCAACAATTCATGTATGTCCTCTGTCGAGGAGTTTGGTTTCGGGCTGGTAACCTTGCAAAACATTGCCTGACTGTATGTTTATTTGTGGTTTCCAATATTCTGGGTTTTCCAATGATGGAATAGCTGTGTAATTAGAGTTATAGATGCATAACTATGACAAATATGAGCTGTTTGTCTTGGTCCCAGAAGTCTGTCAACTGTTAATCAGCACCTTTACAATGCTACTGAATGTTTTCATTTTAAAGTTAAGAACAATATGTATTTGCCTCTGCCACTGAATGTCCCCCAAAAAAGTCAACACACCAGGGAAAATGTATCTATACAGCTTTTGAACTATGGTACAGCCAGGAAAGACGCCTTAAGTCTTATTCAACACACTGGTAACGTGGTTTCCAGGTATTGTTGGACCAAGGTGGCAGATATTAATGGCTGTTAATCTATTATTACTGAGTACACTCTCATTGATGTATTTATAGTGGTAGGTTGCTCTAAAATAGTAACAAGGCACACTTTGCTTTGCTCACGTTCATAGCTTAAGGTCACATAAGCACCCTCCTGTAAAGCGTTTAACACTTGGTCCAGGGAAAGGCATAAGTTGAACTCTGGAACACACAAAAGCCTTATCTAAGATTAGCACTTCAGTTTACAGATTGCCCAGAGGATATCCCCGGTCTCCCTTAGTATGCAGGGCTTGGGACTCATAAGGAATGTACTGAATTCATGTGACGTTCCGTAAATATTCTTGAATCGCCCCAATGCCAAATGTTCGCTTATGGTCGGCAGGGGAATTTGGAAAGTTTCACAGCTTGTTTTTTCACTCGTTTGTTTTTCTTTATTTGTCTGAAATAATGCCATCTGCATTTCTGAGTAGGCTAAATGTGAGAAATCATGTTTGTGTTGTTCTATGATTTATTCAACAATTTTACCATTCAACTAACACACACGCACATACACACTCATTCTTAGCTATATGCAAATCAAATGACCCCTTCAGGGATGAGGGAAGTTCTAAGGGGCATCTGGGGACATATGGGAAGAGATAGTAAGACAGTTGACTCTCTGGCCTCCCTTGTGCTGTGCATTATAATGGGCTGTGAGCCTTAGCCCCTTAAACAGCTCATCTCCTCGGAGACATCCTCACCTTATATGAGCATCAAGTCTATGAAAAAGAGCCAAATATTATTATATTATTATATTATAATATTGCTCTAGTTTTTATTGTGTGACCAGACACAAAAGATTGCTCTGATTCAATTGGTAAGATTCAAATAACTTAGAGCAGAATTATTCACAGCAGGTTTGACTCCACCTACTATGACAGAAAGTCGGCCTCAAAGCAATAGAATCAGAACATGCTCAGAATGTGAACAGAAAACCTGGCCAGCCTTTTATTGCTTCGAAATCAATGTATATTTTAAAACCTAAATCCAATGGTTTTGTTTAATTATAGTGTTTTGCATTGGTATTGTATATATGTGTAATGTTTTTGTACAGATCAATTGCAGTAGTCATATTCTGTGGGGGTGATTGAATATCAGATGTCAACAGTGCACTTGGGTCCGCCCTCTCCTCTCTCCAGAGGTGAGTCTTATCTCCTTTGTGAGTCTACACGGAGGAGGTGCGTGTGAAGTGTTAAGACTGGGTAGACCAAAGAAGACGGCTGGACAAACGTCCATCCAAGAATTGTCCCATAGCCCGGTGATGATATTGGGAAAAAGAGGAAATAACGATGTAATAGGATGCGTTGAGGAACAAATGATCAAAATGGGATAAATTCATTTCACGTCACGGGACTTCACATTTGAATTTATAAGGATTTCTCTCACATGAACTATATTCAGGTAAAATTTGGCTATATTGCCTATTGTATGTAAGAATTGTATTATGTGTAATGTGAGACTTAAATAATCGTCTCAAATTGTTTTCAAAAGTGACTGAAGGATCACTCTTTTGTGATGACAGTTGCAGACGGTATTTTTACGGGTTCCACAGTTTTTTGTGACTTAATCTCCAAAGTTAAATTTGGAGTTGCCTTTATAGAATATTTTTCTTTAATCCACAACAAGAAAGTCACATCCTATAAGGCATTTGGTTTGTTGAATCTTTAGTCAATTTTCTTATCTAACAGTGAAATGGCCTGCAAGCAACGGACCACACCTGATTATTAGATTATTATAGATCATTATAAAAAGAGAGAACATAATTAATTGTTCGGTTATGTTGTAAAAAAAAACAAAAAAAAACAACATGCTTATTGTTAGAAAAAGCACTCTTGGTAGCCTATCAAAACTACAGCTAGCACTGCATATGCTCACCTTAATCACTTTAATCGCTTTAAGCTAGCCTACTGTCCAATAATAGCCTTGCACGTCAAAACGCACTTAAAGCATAATTGAACAAGCTGCTCAATTTTACATTTGGTTTCTGTTTTTACTATAGCCTATTTTTTATATATATAAATGTTTTGCCTTATCCAAGGGGTTGACGATAAGATTTCCATGCGTCTATATTTCAGTGTAAAATACTTTTCCAGAAGACCGTAGTATGCTGCACCCGAATAAATGTACAACAGAATGCCATTATTTGTCGGAATTTCAGACTGAGCATTGTTGAGTGAAAGGATCTTACTTGACTGTAAAACCATCCCCACTTTCTTTGTGACATGACTACTGACTGTTTGGAGGGACTTGGTTCTATTAATCCACACCTTGACACCATATCTGTTTCTTCTCTCATCATGACCATAGCCGTGGGAGAGGCTGATTTAAAGTGAGAGAGAACGAGAGAGTGAGAGAGAGAGAGAGAGAGAGAGAGAGAGAGAGAGAGAGAGAGAGAGAGAGAGAGAGAGAGAGAGAGAGAGAGGAATGGAGGGAAAGAGGGAGAGAGAGAGAGAGGAATGGAGGGAAAGAGGGAGAGAGAGAGAGAGAGAGAACAGCATACCTGCATCCCTGCACAAATGCATTCTGTTTATTTCCCGAGGACATCAAGAACTATTCCTATCCACAGCTGTCCGCCAGCCTGATGCCCGGACGTTGAGCCCTCACGTGTGCACCTTGACAGACAAGATGTCTGAGATGAGCAGGGAGAGGTCTCCTCCCCGCCACACGCTTGCTCACACGCCTGACGACTTGGAGCAGATTGAAAGTGGCAGCAGCAGGTCCGACAGACACTCAGGCTTTTTGTGTAAAGAAGCTAAGCAGCTAAGACGGATCTTGTTCCTGGGATGGAAAGGATTTAGAAAACCAAAAGTCTCCTAGTAGATATTCTATAAATACCCAACCAACTAACAGTCAACAAATGTTTATTAAGCTGTTGACCAACCTTAATTATTATGAAGTGCTATTCATATTGAAATGATGTAATGATGCATTAGTAAAGTAATGTAGATGTAAAAACTAATGTGTCTGTCCACCTGTTCCACACAGTTTAATAGACAACAGGGAAGAAGACTCTCTGAGTACAAGACCTGGCGGCATGTCCAGGTGAGTGTTTCTATTACATGCTGGGTGATGACATAGACAGAATTAGCGTCCATCATTTTTTTCCCCACTGTAATGCAGCTATCTGCCTTTAATGGCTCACTGTAAATGTTATACTGTACACCAAGCTTGTAATGAACCACAGTCTGTGGACATGCCTCATAGTGAATTGGATGATTGGATATATATTCACATGCTGTCTCCTCCATGTAGGCTGTTGAGCTTCATGAAGAGCTGGGGTCCCAGAGGAGGGTACTCTGGGGTGCTGCCCTCAGACTCCACCATGGAGGCTCACACAGAGTTCAGAGAAGCATGGAGGGCGGAGAGCATGTCGTCTGGAAGACACTCTGACAAGCTCCGCAGGAAGAAGTGAGCCCAGACACCACAAATAGAATGTAACTTTATAAAAAATTGGCATGCTGACCTGTACTGATCAGTATGATCTGTATTCCTTTTTCAAGTAATGGCGGTCAGTGGCCCCTGGCAACGCTCAATATGAATAACTGCAACAACACAGACAAGTAAGTAAAGAGATCCGTGGCATTGGACAAAACACTGGCACCACTGCTGCACAGACTAAAGCCATCCCTTGCTGCCCTCTGCTGGCCAAAGTTAATTACTGCACACTTTCAGTAGTTGAACGTTTGTGAACGTTTGTGAATGTTGTCCCTAGAAAAAAAGATGACAAAAAAGACGAGAAAAAAGACGACAAGAAGGAGGAGAAGAAAGATGACAAAAAAGACGCAAAGAAGGATGACAAGAAAGATGACAAGAAGGATGAAAAAAAGAAAGAGGAACCCCCGTAAGTGCGGTCTCACATGACCGTTACGCAAGTGACTGCAATCTGAAATTCTGTGAGAGGTTGACATATTCAGAACTGTCTTGAGATTGTGAAATTGAAATAACAGTTTAACCAGGTCCTGAATGTTTATTTTGTTAGAAGATGTTGTCATTAAAGCCATAGAAATAAAAGAATCTCTGGGTTTTACCTTTCAGAAAAGAGGTGTGGATCATGGACCCCGCCACTGATATGTACTACAGATGGCTGACCCTTGTTTCTGTACCCGTGTTCTACAATCTAATGCTTTTGGTGCCAAGGTCTGCATCAGACTAAATTCACGCTTCAGTATTTCAGTAGGCCCTCTGCTGATGAATTTTTGAATGACCAGTTTTTGCCTTGCAGGGCCTCCTTCAACGATTTACAGACAAACTACCGAACGACGTGGCTTGTTCTGGATTATATTTCAGACGCAATCTATTTAGCTGACACTTTTGTGAGATCCAGGACAGGTATGATTCTTGTCAGGGGATTGAGGGGATTCATTCCATTATTTATTCAAGTACATATTTAAACATATTTTACTTCCCTTCAGTTTAGTACAGGAGATAATATGCCTTCCAAGGAAGGACAACACCAAATCCCAAAACATTGTGTAATTGACCTTTCAAATGCAATCCACAGGTTTTCTAGAACAAGGATTGCTTGTGAAGGACCAGAAGACACTAATAGACTTATACAAAAAGACACCCCAATTCAAACATGACATGCTATCATTATTTCCCACTGACTTCGTTTTTTTAATAATTGGTATTGACAACCCGGAATTACGATTTAATCGGCTTTTCAAGATGGCACGTCTTTTTGAGTTTTTTGACAGGACGGAAACGCGTACCAACTTCCCCAACATTTTCCGAATCTCCAACCTTGTTCTTTACATCATTATCATCATTCACTGGAACGCTTGTGTCTATTTTGCCATCTCCAAAACTCTCGGTTTCGGATCAGACACTTGGGTGTATCCAAACATCAGCCATCCCGAGTACGGGCGACTGGCCAGAAAGTACATCTACTGCCTTTACTGGTCCACACTCACCTTGACCACTATTGGAGAAACGCCACCTCCTGTTAGAGACATCGAGTACCTGTTTGTGACGTGCGATTTCCTCACTGGAGTGCTGATCTTTGCTACCATTGTGGGTAATGTTGGTGCCATGATATCCAACATGAACGCCGCCCGTGCAGAGTTCCAGTCCAAGATCGACTCCATCAAGCAGTACATGGAGTTCCGTAAGGTCACCAAGGACATGGAGACCAGGGTGGTCAAGTGGTTCGACTACCTGTGGACGGAGAAGAAGACGTGCGACGAGAAGGAGGTGCTGAAGAACCTTCCGGACAAGCTGAAGGCCGAGATCGCTATTAACGTGCATCTGGAGACGCTGAGCAAGGTGCGCATCTTCCAGGACTGCGAAGCCGGCCTGCTGATCCAGCTGGTGCTGAAGCTGCAGCCTCAGGTCTTCAGTCCTGGGGACTACATCTGCAAGAAGGGCGACATCGGCAGAGAAATGTATATCATCAAGGCAGGGAAGCTGGCCGTGGTGGCGGACGACGGAGTCACTCAGTTTGTAGTTCTCGGTGACGGCGCCTACTTTGGAGAAATCAGCATCCTGGGTATCAAGGGGAGCAAGGCAGGCAATCGAAGAACGGCCAACATCCGGAGTGTAGGCTACTCAGACCTCTTTGCCCTCTCCAAGGATGATCTGATGTCGGCGCTGACTGACTACCCAGACGCTAAAGGAGCGCTGGAGGACAAGGGGAGGGCCATCTTGATGAAGGACAACCTCATTGACGAATCATTGGCCAATGCCGGTGCCGATGCTAAAGATATGGAAGATAAAGTCAACTTTCTTGAGAGCAGCTATGAGCTCATGCAGCTGAAGTTTACCAAGCTGATGGCAGAGTACACTAACTACCAGAACAAAATCAAGCAGCGGATCACTAACATGGAGAACAGGGTCAAACCCCTGAGAGTTGAGGACAAATAGGTGCATGGCCGTATTACCTAAATACAGGAGACACTACTTCAATCTACTCACTTCATGTCTTCATAGCGTGTGAGGCTTTCATAGTGGCTCATACTCAGACACAAAGGGCGGAGCAAAACCCAACCTATCTCCGTCACAGCCACCTATCTCCGTCAGATCACAGACGGTTGACATAACCTGCATTCTGTTACTCAGCTGGTACGATGCAAGACAAAGTAATTAATACATAAAACACTCAGAGACTGCAGGTAGGTCTGTTCTGATATCTTAAATTGATTTAGCTAGTTGTTGCTGTTGTTGCTAAATTCAATAAAGTCGATGGGGCGGAGCTTCAGCTCCTTCAGGCGACACAATTTCAAAGCATAATTTAACATACTTGTCAGTGGTTTTTTTCATCCAAATTTGGATGGGTAGTAACACATTCTTCTGTGGTGTGATGAACTTAAAACTCATTTTCAGTTCTGCTTTACAGCCACTTTAAACCCAGATGTACATACTAGAGTAAGTGCAAATATGTATGCAATACAAGTCTCATTAAAACATTTACTATTAGTCTCAGAAACAGCAAAATGTTATTTAAGTTTTTAGAACCAATGGTGGCATTTTCATTAAATATTCTTATTACATCACCAGTGTAAAAATGTATCAAATTACATACTTTAAAAAAATGTCTAAATAAAAATGGTTTTTATTCAATTAGGTATTGCTTCCTTTATTGACCAATAACTTATATATATATACAATGATTTACATTCCTGTGAAATCATTTAGAGACATACTGTACAAAATCTGGTTGAAATAAATTCTCTAAACAAGTTCCAAGTTGGAAAAGAGCAGTCACTTTTATTTAGCATGTTTTCACAACACTTGATACTTTGTCTCTCATCAATTATTTTTTTTGTGTGTCAATTCTTACCCACCTCCAACCAACAAACTGCTTCCTCCCCTTCCAGAGTTCAAGATGAACGTTTCACCTTTGACTTTCACTTGGCCCTAGAGTCCTTAAATCCTGTTCAGGTGAGCAGCATCTTCAGCAGTACAAAACAGAGGTACAAAGAAATGAGGGACAGCGGAAAGCAAAAAAAAAGACAGCGATGGAAAGAGAGAAAGGCTCAGGGGAAAAAAGGGTTTGAAATTCTGTACTGTTTGAGGCCAGGCTCTTCACAAACAGCCCTGAGCACCTTTTAGTGGCATACCATCAGCTAACTGAAAGCTGTCTTCCCAGATGGACAGACTGAATGAAGACAGAATCAAGGATCAACTTAATCCTTTAAGCAGTGATTAAATCCCTATCACACTGTCCAAACCCTAAAATAGACATTAACATAACTGCCAGTGCTGAAAAGGAATTTCACAGTTGGCTTTCCAATCAACAGTACCAAAAAAATGAACAAAAAATAAGTGCCGCCATAAGAGTAATTTACAGAGACGCATCCTAACGATCAGTGACCACAGGGACCAAAGCTCAGTAACGCTTGGCAAATGTAGAATTGTTCTCACACACAATGCCTTGGTTGGAGGGTGCTGCTCTAGCTACAGCTGGGATATACGAGTTCAGTCTACATTTGGATATCCAGATATATCGAATAAATTGTATTCTGGTGAGAACTGCACTGAGGAATTACAATACTGGTTTTGAAACGGTCAACACAGGAAGACTTTAGAAGAAACCCAAAAAAACAATCATGGCAACTTGCGCCCCCCCCAAAAAAAATTAAATAACATTCTGAAAATGTCTAAGTGCACTTACAACAGCTCTGACAGGATTTGAATCGTCTTCCGTTTTGAATGAGGATAGATGTTTGAAAAATGAAATGGAACTTCAGAAACATTTTTTAACCATGAAAAACTGCAATTGATAGACCACGGTTGCAAGCCAAGTGACTATTAAAAATGAGGAAGATAGGATTTCGAGGCGCCGCAGACTACTCAAATAACTTTCTATTACCGTTAATAGTCAAAACCGCTGCTGATTATCAGGGAGGGAGGTTCAGGTGGAGTTACATTGAGGACAAACAGTGCAGGGGGGGGGGGGTTGCATGAACACAACAGATATCATACAAGGGGCAAGGGTCTTGTTTATTTGTTTGTTCATTTTCCCAAATCACATCAAATAAACCCAGTCCTTGCCTTCCAACCAAATAAAAATGGGACAATCCAGGCAGGCGTGAAAAAATAACTGATTTCAACCTTAAAATAAATAATAATAAGGGGGAAAAGAAATCCTCTCTGTACAAAGAAACCAAAAGAAATGTGTGGGTGTAGAACTCATTCACACAACGTGGTGGCGGGGGGTGGGGGCTGTCGGAACACATTCATGTTTCTCTGCTGCAACTGATCTGGGAGGACTACTAGAGCGCTCTACCTTATGAACCATTTCTTGCTTATTTTCTGATCTTTCGGAATCTGTCATGATCGGTGTTGTCATAGTTTCTTTTTCAGATAATAAGGGGGCGGGGCGAACATGGGGCATTCTGAAAAGGAGTCCTTTTGCAGTGTATGTGGGAACGGCCTCAGAGCATGCCGAACCCTTTGGCGTAGGTGATGGCTTTGAGCAGTCTCTCTTTCAGCTTCTCCCTGGTGCTGTACTCTGGAAGCAGCAGCACGTTGAAGCAGGTGTGAGACGTGGGTAACCTGAAACATGACAACGGGGGTCAGACAGGCGGACAAGGAGAGCTGTTCCAACTCAAATCGGACCCCTGACACGTTTAGTGACATCTTCATGCTCTGCCTAATCAGTTTCCGTTTGTTTTCCTAAACAAAACTGTAACCCCCAAAAAAACAACAACTCAAGAACCATAAAGTGAATGAAAACCATAACGACTCAAATCACAGCAAATGCAGGCACGACGTCCCTTTAAAAAGATGTTTTTTGAAAAGTGGGAGAAAAAAATACAGGAAATTTCACAAAACAAAAGCTGCTCACCTGTCTGTGTCGGGGCCGTTCTTGGCGATGATCATCTTGAGCTTGCCCAGGCCTCCCACAGGGGCGCGGTCTGTGCCTGTGGTGAACTGCAGGAACAGCCTCTTCTGCTCCTCACCGAACAAGTGCAACGTCTCCCAGAACTCCCTGACGCAGCACAAAGTGGACACGCGCAGGGTTCCCGTGTCACAGGGTTGGTTTTTAAAGCAGTCACCATCAACAATACATTTTGGTGTTCACTGACTGATTTTGATGAGGTGAAAGATTGGAGAAAATCTAATCTTACTTGATGATCCGGGAATCTCTGTTATAGCCTCCGTCATACTCTGTCGTTTCTTCAAGTGCTTGAAAGTCTAGGTTCTTAAAAGAGAGAGGGATAGATTTGGGGGTGAATGGTGAACACTGGACATACAAAAGAAAAACAAATAAAAGTGGAGAACTAAAAAAAAAAAGGTGCGTCTGGCTTTCATCTCACCCTGCTTCCACAGATGAGCAGCTCTATCTCCTCCGGCCGAAATAAATATTTCAGAGGCGACTCGTTGGTGACCATGTGAAAGCCTCTCCTGAAGGCTTTGAACTGCTTCTCCACACTCTTGTTGAGCATGTGCTCTGCATACTGAGCCACAAAGTCCTAGACAACATCAAGAGGAGTTAGGGTGCTCACATCCTTTTGTACTGGTGACTAACAAGACCCATTCTTTTCCATCTCAAAATACTTCCATTTAACTGGCGCCATCACTTTCAGTAAGCTTAAGGATGGGCAAGACACTATTAGACAGGGGTACACCACATGTATAGGATGGTAGGACTTATTGTAAAAAAGTGATCACAAGTCGTGTCGTACTTTTCTGTTGTCATTGGTGACCGGGATCTTGTCTCCATTTTCCCTTAAGTCGTGCATGAGGGGGTTCCCGAAGAGGTCCGACTGGGTGATCTGGAAGGTGATCATCATGTCGTCTTCCACGTTGCCCTCGTAATCTAGCAGCTCATTAAGACTCTGGAACAAAACCTGCACACACACACACACACACACACACATTGTGAGGGTTCCCATAATGGTACACAGTAACCGGAATGTAAGGATTCTTTGAAGATGAGCCCTATGAATATTTCTGTAAAGGGCCAAGCACAAGTGTAGTGGAGGGATTTCCACTACACTTTTAACCTGACGGATCAGTTGTGAAAAAGACTGGTGTAACATGTGTGAGGAAAGGAACTTACTGGATTTGAGTCTGCGAGGTCCCTGAAGGTTCCTTTCTTGCCCATGAGCTTTCTGTAGACCACCATGGGGAAGTGAACATCCAGGATGCAGTTGTTGTATATGGCCAGGCCCAGGACTATGCCGATGAGGGTGAACTGACCCTCGTTCTCGAACGAGGAAGGGTTGAACCAAAACAACTTTGTGCGCTCATCATATGTGAACATTCCTGAGAAGGAGGAAATGGTGACAGGCAGGGAGACCAGAGTACTCAGATAAAAGCAAACTGCTGTCAAAGGTATTGCATTCAATAATGAAACTGGACAGGTGGCACTTAATCGAATCTTTATCAAGACAATATGATACTTGTGAGGCTTAAAAGTGCATAACAATTTTGTATTTTCCAAAAAATTACATTAAATCAATTGAAGTACAAACAATATGCAACTGCTCACCGATATCTGGGTTAAAGATCTCCTCCACCACCAGCTGAAAGAACTCTTTGGAAACGCCACCTTCATCTACACCTTGCTCTCCTTCAAATTCCACATACAGCTGCTTCTTCAAGTCTGCAGGATTCTCCATGGCTATCATCTCAAGCTATAACACAAGTACGCAGTTTAACAGTCGGTATGAGAAAGTACTGAAAATATTTTGTTCAACAGAATGTGCATGTTGTTTAATGGTGTTTTAAAATACAGAAAATATACAACTTTTATGAGGTCAGTTCATTTGATGGCCATACCCAATTTAAAGACATTGGCTGGTCTACTCTATGATGACCCTCTCTTGTGTAAGCAGGATAAAAAATTAAATAAAAATACATGCCTACCCGATAGCAACAGATGATAAACTAATAATGCCACGATGGCAGATTGAAAATGTCCTCGCTACGGTGAGATTTTGATCAATTTGCCGTCTAGCTATGCTGGCAACACAAGTCTCACTCAGGGGATCAAGAACAAGAATCTTAGTTGTGAAAGCAGTGACATTACTGAGCAATTCACCTGTACACAGTTGTCTGGTCTTGCCAAAACATTTTCTGTGTATATCTACTGTCTTAATGAAACAATCAATCCCAAAGTCAATGTTTTGTAGCACTTCCACAGAAGCAGACACAGCTGTCACGACTAGTTAGTAAGGTCTGACAACCTACTTCAGCCACATAGCTTCATTAAAGTCAGCCTGTCAGTAATGCCCCATCAGGGGAAAGAGGGCAATTCAAGGAGAAGAGAAGCCTGAACAGACAGACAAGGCACAGGGACCGTCCCAAATAACCCAGCACACGCTTACCCTGACCAGGGCATCATCGATGATGTGGTCCCTGCGAACCTTCAGCCTCAGGTAGGGGTTGAGCTGCTGGCCCTGCACCAGGCTGTACAGCACGGTGATGCGCCGCTCGCTGTACATGCGGATGCGGTTGTCGTAGTACAGGCCCAGGTTTTTGGTGACGGCGTTGAGGATGAACGGGCAGGTCATGAAGGAGAACTTGTTCTCGGTCTCCACCTTGAAAAAGGTGTAGTCCTTGTCCATCTCCAGCACCTCGTTCAGCGGCTCGTTGACAAACTCCTCGAAGGGGATGAGCGGCCGCCGGCAGTCGTTGGTGCGGATGCCCAGCTCCGTCTCCAGGGGGTCCACCCGGGGGCCCTTCTTGTTCCGGCGCTCCTCCCCCAGCAGCTCCTGCAGGGTCAGCTCGCTGGACTCGGGGATGGGCTCGTCGTCCTCCTCCTCGTTGTGCTCCATGTCCAGGTCCCCGCCCAGGACGTTTGCATAGTAGACGATCTTCAAGCACTTGGTGGCGGCCACCACCGCGTCGTCGTCGTTCACCAGGTTGCGGTTGCTGAACTCGTTGCTGATCACCTTGTAGGTGATGAGCTGCTGGAAGGTCTCCATCATGCGGCGGATCTGCTCGGCGCTGTAGCGCGACCACAGGCGGGCCAGCTTGGCCAGGGCCGGCAATGGCAGCTTGCTCATGGCCTTGCAGAACTGGGGCAGGGCGATCTCCAGGTACTCTGGGCTGTGGAGGTTGCTGTTTTCCATGACGATGACAAACAGATTCAGGTAGTTAGGGTCCCGGGAATAAACGTTGTGGTACGTCAGATCGCATTCGACGTTCGGTGACAAGTAAACCAGAGCGTTGAGAAAGGCCGCTTCGATTTTCTCGTTTGAAAGCAGGCGACAGTAGACCCGGCGGATGGCGTCGATGTCCACCGACACCTCGTCGGGGCCCAGCTTCTGGACGTCGCTGTCCCCTGTGGAGGCGCCTTCCCCCAGCCTGGAGGACGAGGAGGAGGCTGGGGAGTCCTCCTCCATGGCTGTGGCCGAGCAGGCCGCCGCCTCTTTCTCGTCCTCGTCCTTGTCCTCGTCCTTTCCCTGGAGGGACTTGAGCTCCTCCTTGGTGTGGGGTTTGGACCTCCGGAAGCTCTGCACCAGGCCCTCCGCGCTGGAGAACACCCGGCCGATGACGCGAATGAGGGGGGAGAAGTCCTCCTTCTCCCCGCAGATGTCGAGGATCTCGTACACCTTCTCCTCTGTCAGATAACTGACGTCTGAGGACACAAGCAAAGGGATTCGGTTGACGTGACATTGGCGCATACGCGCATTCACAAAACGCCTGATGCCCCAAGACTCACCTTTGAAGTCCTCCCTCACAAAATGCATGTCCTTGTGGTTCATTTTCCTGTTGCTGCATGCAGAGTTGTTGTGGTTGCTGCTCTCCAGGTAGGCAGAAGTGGTGCCTTTCTTCGACGGGTGGGGGTCGCACAGCTTGGCGTTGATCTTGTAGAGCTCCAGGGCCTTGACAGCCGCTGCATTGTTGTCCATGCGGTGGAAACCCAAGGATGAGGCACACCATGCATTTGAGCAGGAGTCATTGCCACAGCCCTCGGTTAACTGGTGGTAGTAGCGCTCTATTAGATGCTTGGCGGCTGCACGCTTCCTACATGGAGTGATCAGAGAAGAGCAGTGAGGTAACAAAACGATGATGTTGATGGTGTCAGTAAAACTCACAATGAAGCCAAACGGCATTTTAGAACAGTACATCCATGTATATTTATGATTTTTGGGCACAAATGGACAAGCAATTACATTGGGAGGAGGCAGACAGAGAAGAGAAATATATGCCCACTTTCCACACATTTAAATCCAGGAAGGACATCTTCTTTAGCTTAAGGTATCTAATCATTCACACGTACACTGCTGTCCGGAAGAATTACTAGCAACAACTCCCACTACTGATGTACTGTAACTACCGGTAGCTAGCTTGCTACAAACTGAAACCCACTAAATTACATTGATATATATTACAACATGCACTTACATTCGGCTTGCTTCAGGGTTTTCTATGTCAGACTCGTCTTGTGCTCTACAATGATCAAACGAAAAAGTTCACGTTAATTATGACTATTTGTCAAGTTTAACCTAATTCTGCATTGACTGTCATTTAGCTACCCAGCGTAATATGCTAACAGTAGGCTAAGAGACAACCGAGACAGATAGCCATCAATACGTGCCAGCTGAGTTCCAATCCTGATTATAGTGTTATTCCAACCCGCGATACCAGGCCGAATCGGGAGATGATGACAGTGCAGCTCTGTACCGTTGGTTGGCTGATCAAGCTATGCAAGGTAGTTAGCTAGCTGTTGGTTAGTTAGCCCTGATAGAATAACAGTTGATGTGGACATACATGGAGCTACACAGCTAACTTCCAGTGTCAGGCGTTTATACACAGCTAACCAGCCAGCAACTATTTGAATTGCTAGCAGTGTGCGTTAGCTAGACAGGCCAGTACAAGCTACAGTAGCTAGCGTGAGGCCCAACTGAAAAGGGTACCGTCGTTAGCGACGTAGCTAGCTAGTCAGCACCACTACTGCACTTTGCATCACGTCGCTAGCTATTATTAGTCAACCACACTGATAATAAAAGACTGGGAACTCTGCATTACTGCGGTTAAAGTACAACCCTCCGTCTTTTCAATTTCCACGACACAAATTTCCCCAAGCCGACCTGTCGTATCCTCCTGCAGGGGTAGTCTCGGCCTGTGGTGGCGCACACTCACAGTCCTCGTTCTCGTCGGAATTCATACGAGACTTGATCCCTCAGTTGTTTGTGATTCCGTCTTATATATAGGAAAGTATAATTTCCCGACAGAACGAATACAGTTTCAGACCAAGTTTGTATTCAAGCTAAACGCGGTAGCCAGCTCTGCACAATATTTTACAGTTCGGAACTTCATTTGTGGCCTATTCCATGCTCTATTCTCTTTCTGATGTTTACAGCCATCTTGACTCAACCCTGACAGAAGTGAACACACCAGTAGGGGACACATCCCAGAATGCATTGTTGGGACTGAATGTTTTGTTCAAACTTGGGTGATTTCCCACACTTTTTGTGCAAACCTGCTGGCTGATGTGATCCAGCTAATATGCCACAAATGATCAAATGTATGTAGAAGTTTCGTTTCCCATAGTTTTTTTTCAGTTCTAGTGTTCTGGAATTATGTTCAGTAATTGCGTTTGTTGTAGGCCTATATCATTGATTTGAGTTCATCTGTAAAATATCCCTCTGCCTTTGAGTTTCCTTATTTTTTCTCTTATGGGACGGTATGGATATCCCCGATGAATGTCAACCAATTACTATTTATTGTAGATTTACACACTGCATAATTGCAAGATAGTTGGAGATATGCATTACCTTTATAGTTTGTTGTATCTTTATCTTATCTTCAAGGGTTTGCTGAGATACTAGGCTACCCTACCAGTTAACATCCTTAATTTACATTTAGTCACTTACCAGACGCTCTTATCCAGAGCGACTTACAGTAAGTACAGGGACATTCTCCCCGAGGCAAGTAGGGTGAAGTGCCCAAGGACACAACGTCATTTGGCACGGCCGGGAATCGAACTGGCAACCTTCTGATTACTAGCCCGCTTCCCTAACCGCTCAGCCACCTGACTCCCATCCCCTTCATGGGTCTTCTGCCCCCTGACATGACAAAGGAGCAGGAGCAGCAATAGTTTCATATTTTGTCATTAGACTATCTGTATTATAAATAAAACTGGAATTGTGCAGACATTCTTGGAATTTGCTTTCCTCAAACCATGCCTGTAAAGAAAATGATATCTAACTAGGGTAAAGGTTTGAACATAGATGCAAAATATTTCAAGTTTAGAAATATTAAACTTTGTGGCCTTGCTGAATACATCGCTGAGACTAAAGTGAAAGTATAACAGGAACTTTCACTTCTCTCTAAAATGAACTGCACTAGGCTACACAACCCACTAGTACATCCACTGTCCCCTAACCCTCTGACTACACATTTTCTTAAAGAACTGGAAGCATATTATAATCTTTCAATTGTAATTTTATTGATAGTGTTGGAATTCCATCGAATACCTGCAGAGCTCCAAACGTTCTAAACAAAATGTTAGCAGATAGGAGGATGGTGACACTGTACAAAACTGTTTCTCATGCACCACCTACAATGTTTACCTTGCACATGGTGGTAAAGATGCTATGAAGACTGCAGTATCCTAAGACATGTCATATCCAACTGTTGTGGCATTTAATAAGTCAAATTTAAACAACTTGATCCTCACTATTTCAGACATGAGCTGTTTGGAAGGTCAGAGGAAAACCCCATTATGATAATCTCCAAGACAACAATTATGTTATTTCTAACTATTGTTTATTTCAAGGAGTGAATTAGCCAGAGACACACATGCTGTTAAGTCTTCAAACATACTTGGTGAGCCATGGCAGACAGTTTCCCCTCCAGACACTGGGGATACATCAGTATAACCGACAAAAAAAGCCTAGACAAGAAAATAACTGAATTCACAGGCAGGCAGTGGTTGCCCCACATACGCTTGTCTCACTCCTCGATCAATTTCTCCATCCACTCCAGACCAGTAGTTGTTTCTGGTCCAATAGTCGTGACAGTCCTACGAGTTTATACTGGATGACATGACATTCTCACGCGATTCCCACAATGCACAGCTAGACGAGTCACAGCGTAGTGGAAAGGGGTCAAAAGTCACTTGTATGGAACCAGATATTCGGTTAAACAATTAACGAGATGGGAGAACTGGATCTAATGCTTTCATTCCCTTTGCACAAGTGGAGGCCCGACGCCGCTCGGTTGGGATAAGGAGAAAGTCCCGCTCCATTGGGGCATCGATGGGCTTAGTCCTTACTGATTGCTCATGGACAAACCCAGCCTTGTCCCCTGTAGAGAAGTCCACCCGCACATACACACATTACAGATCAGAGCTGGAAGAGGAAGGAGGATTCTAGTGGAGAGGGGAGGGAGGGTATCCAGGAACTAGATGGTTATACATGGTCTTGCTTTTGGAGAGGGGGTGGTGGGCTGGGGCTTAAGGTGGCTCAGGCAGTGTTGAGGAGATCCTGGATGGCCTTCTGCTGTGTCTCATTCAGTGTTGATACACACTGCGTCCACAATCCTCCAGAGACCTGGGGGGGAGATATATATACACAAGACAATTAAACACGTGCTTGACTAGACTTCTGGGTAAATCTACGTTGAGGTCACGGTTGTCCTGGTGCCTCAACATGGACAAGATGCTGATTTTTTTTTAAAGTCAGTATTAAAGTATCAAAAGTGCAAGTGTACCTGTGGGGGAAAAAGCAAGAATATATTTCATCCGTTTTTGATCGGTTTTATGAGCAAATTCACCTGTACTTGACGGATGACGTTAGCCAACCTCTTGCTGCAAGCATCCTCGTTTTTGACCGACTCGCCGGAGACGCCATCGGCAATAATGACAAATATCTTGGGAAGATTTGAGTTGTCTGGGCCCAGAACAATAGGATTGTTGCTGAAGGGAGATGACACACAAAAAAAGAAGATTAATGTCATTGAGTACAACTTGGCGAAACTGAAGAAAAGTGGCCACTCAAGGCACAATCAATCCCTACCTTTCAATGAGGTCACACAGGAAGTCGAAGGTGTGAACCGCTTCCTCTTTGTCCTCGTTAAGAGGCAGCCAGGACAGCCAGTGAGGCAGGATTTCATTGACGTTGGCACACTCGGGCCTGTACCTCATCACTTTGCCCACAGCAGAGATGCAGTTCTCGGTTGCATTGACGTTCTCCTTTGCCTTCGAGTCTGCCGCCTGGATAACTCCCACCAAGAGAGGAATGGCCTCTGATAATGGAGGAAGGGGGACATGGGGGTTGTTAACAGCGGCCCGATGACATGCAGCTGCAGTATGTGGAGCCGTAGCGCATGGGGAGTTTGTCAGTACCTGTGCAGAAGGGTCTGTAGCTCTCCCCTCCATACTGCGCCATCACCCCCACGCCGTACGCCGCCGCCTGCCTCACCTCAGGGCTGGTGTCGCACAGCGACTGCAGCATCGGCCTCAGGAAATACTCTGCATATTTGAAGGAGGAAGGGCTGCAGTGTTCCACCACGTCGTCAAAGATGCACAGGCCCCACTGTCTGTCTGCCCACGGTCTGCTTGGACACTGGAGGCGAGGGGAGATTGGCACAGATCAGTGAAACAGTCTGGAAAGTGCCAGGCATTTACCTAGTTAGGAATTTTAGATGCTACAAGCTGTGGATCAAACACCGAAATATACCTCCTAGCAATCCGTAAGGCAAACTGAACCTAATTTTACACAGAAACTAGTTACTTTAGTTAACAGGTTAAATTAAACGGAATTTTCCGTTGGGGTCAACTAATAAACTAATAGCCGCCCAGAGAACTCACAATAAGGTTGACAATGAGCTGAAGCAGCTGCTCAAACCAGGGCAGCACTTTCTCCTTGTAACTGCTGAATACAGAGTGCAAAATGTCTGACACTTTGGTCAGAATGTAGACATCGTTTTCATCCTGCAGAAGACAGACAAATGGTAGGAAACAAGGTCAAGGCATGGGAGATGAGGGTTCAGAGTGCAGTAAAAAAAAAAAAAAGAAATAAAAGGCGGTTCACACTCCTGCCCATCACGTCCGTGAACGAGGGCGAGGCCTCACCTCGTCTTGTAACGTCTCTTCCACCTGCTCGTCGTAGTCTTCATCTTGACGTTTGGCTGAAGGACAACATGCAAGCTGGGGTCAGTATCCACACCGGGCTGTGAGGTTTGGCATCAAATCAATGAAATAAAAAAAATATGGTAGCAAATGTTTTTTTTTCTGGTACCAACTCACCGTGTCTCAGTTCCTGGTTCTTAAAGTGCTCCTCCAGCTTCCCTTTTAGAATGCCTCCCAGTTCCTCAAAGTGTTCGTTATTCAGGCAGCCATCTCCCATAAGCTCAATGCACTGAAAGAGGAAAAACAGACAAATCAAACAACTTCGTTTTGTGGTTAAAAAAATGAAAACCCTGCCAGAAGATTTCTCCCATAACAAAACGTACTTCCATTACACGGAACACAAGCCACACTGGGACGTACCTTGGCAAACGAATGCATTATTTCTGATAAGACGTCTGAATCGGGTTCCGTCCCGATGGACTTGATGAGGGCGTCGCACATGAAGTGCCACATCTGCGTGAGGTACTCGGGGCCTCGCACCCGCGCACACTCCAGCAGCAGGGGCATGGACTCTGCTGCCGCCACACGCACACGTGAGCCGGTCAAGGACAACGCCACCAGCTCTGACCTCATTCGCCACTCCTTCAAGCACGCACCCAAATGTCTAACTTTCTTTGTTTATAAATGCCATGGAAATGAAATGAAGTTAGGAGATCGAAGACCACCCAAAATAAGAAATAAAGGATATCATCGTGGAAGTAGAACTTGAGCAGAGGAACCATCAGCTTCACCACCTGTTCCGTGTACTCCACAAACCCCTCCTTCAGCTCTTTGGCGTAGCACACCTGCGGACAAAGCAAAACAATGGGCCGGTCAGTGATTCTAGAACCGGGCTGTAGCTGGGCTGGGACAGGACTGGTCGTGTCTGGCTCCTGTGCTCACCAGCATCTGGCAGGCGGTGGCCTTCTCCTCCAGGCCGGCCGTCTTGATGCCGAAGCTCTGCTGGTCTCCCAGGTTGACAAACTCCCAGCCGTCATCTTCGGACATGTTCTCCATGTCCTGGGCTGGGGTGGGGGGAAGGAGGACACAAACACATGAGCAAACGGCCATCGCTTTGGAGGTCACCGTTAGGGGTCATAGTAAATGGCAAGTACATTGCCATTTCTGGACATGGCAGATCATTATGCCCATGTTTTATCCAATTATGCTACCAACAAATCATGTGTGATTTCTCTATGTGGAATAGATAGTCACAGGGTGACATTAAGGGACTCCTGGCAGAACTCACTGTCTAGAAGGGCCACCTCTGGTTTGATGGAGGCAGTCTTCATGAGTGGGCCCATGACCACAGGCAGGTACTGCTGGAACTCCTTCCCCAGGATCTTGCACATCCTGGCCCAGGCCGAAATCATGTAGGAGGTCTGGGAGACAAAACACAAAAACACGTGCTCGTCTGAAACCAAATCGTGTCACAGGTCGTCATTCGCTCCAGCGGTTAACTTGGTGGAGTCAGTGAGAGCGTGACTTGGAGAAGTGAAGCCTCTCACCTGCGGGTCGTCGTCCTCCAGGTCGTTGAAGTCAGTTTGGGTCTTCAGCAGCAGCTGCATCACAGCCGAGGCGTCGGGCATGAACTAGCGGACAAGGAGGGAGAGACGGCAGGTCAGACGGGGGGGGGGGTTCCTCTCAGAAGGCCCGCTCACGTGGAGTCACGGGACCACGTGGAGGGGGCTACATGAAGGGCACGTGTGAAAATGCATCGCTCCGCGTCACTGGAAGGAGATCGCCATGACTCGAGTGGCCTCTGAGGGGGTGAGAGTGCGTGTGCGTACCTTCTCCTTGCCCACGGCCAGGCCGATGAGGCTGATGCACTCGATGGTCTTGCCCCGGAGGAGGCGGAGCTCCTTCTGCACGCCGTTCTCCACTATGTGCTTGAGCGAGGGCATGAAGAGGTCGTAGTACGGCACAAACTTCTCCTCCGCCGTGTCGGCCACCGAGGCGATGGACGTCACCACCTGCTCCAGCACCAGCTTGGTGCCCTTCTGAATCAGCTGGGGAGGGGAAAACAACCAGGGGATTAGAGCTGGCTGGCGTCACGTTGGAACCCACTTTAGTACACCCGACAGAGGGGCAACCTATTGTCGTGTGGCATGGTCTAAGACACCACCCGACCCTCACCTCCTGTAGTTTGGCCACCATGATGACGTGGAGGTGCTGGACCAGGCTGTCCAGGTAGGGGATGAGCAGGGACTTGGGGCAGTCCTCTGTGAAGTTGATGAGGGCGGCGGCGGCGTGGGCCTGGACGCGGGGGTTGGTCTGATCCTCCATGGTCTGGAGCAGGGCAGAGATCACCTGCAGGGGGGGGTAGAGGTCAAGTCAAACTGAACGTCTGGTTTCGCAAAGGCAACCTGAATGAGCTAGGGAAGTCGCTGATGTGAAGAGTCGTGGAATACCTTATCGTGGAATTTCTTTTGGAAGGTGGGGGCGAAGTCTGTGGCCATTTGGCCGATGGCGTTGCACGCGGCATAGCGGACTCTGGGGTGCTGGAGGTGTGAAGGGGGGAGAAAGAGTGAGAGAGTCAACAGGATGGCATTAGGAAAACTGAACTCTCAATTTCCAAATTAATTTGGTGCAAATGTAACAACGTGGGAGATAATTCCAGCTTTTGTCCTTGCCTACAGGACAACAATGCTTGGCAACTAGGCAGGGCTGTGTGGAACTCACAGGGTCTTGGCAGAACAGCAGGACAAAGCTGACTATCTCGTTGAGGATGGCCTCCATCTGCTGATGGCAGCCCTCGCCGATGGCCGACAGGGCCATGAGGCCAGCGTGGCGATACTTCCAGTCCGCTGTGGAAACACAGGGTTTGGAGTTCAGGGTTCGCCCCAAAACCCTATTCCGACGAGCAAAGTTGGGCTGCCCAACTCTGACCCCTTCAACACCTACGTACAGTGCGTGTGTGGATAGCGCGTGCCGGTCCGGGTGAACTTACGGTTCTGTAGCATCTGCATGATGTGCTGCTTGATCATCGGGAGCATGATCTTGCCACCCAGGCCACAGGCAATTCTATCCAGGGCGCTTTCGCCGGCCACCGCGTTGCTATGGACAAAAGAGTCGACGTCATAGGAGTTCAAGCTCAGGTGTCTGTAATAGTCATGGCCCGCGGCTCCAGCAGGAAGCCTCTGTACCTGTCAAAGTCATCATCCTCCAGCTCGTCAGCCATGGCCCACTCCTCGTCCTCTTCCAGATCCACCATCATGGCCAGCATCTGGGGGACTGCAACACAGACGACACAAGAATTAAACACACACACACACACACACAGACCATGTGGAGAACTGGCTGTGTTAGCAGTGTGTGTGTGTGTGTTTCCAGTCACCCACCACTCTGAGCCACGATGGCGGTGTGTTTCCTTAGCATGGCAGCAGCCGTCTCCGACAGAGTGACTATCACCTCCAGGGCCAGCTGCCTCTGCATGTTGGTCAGGTTGTTGTCGGCACACAGCTGGGGAACACAACGACGGGACGATTACTCCTTTTGTCAACGCTGGAGTTTAGCAAAGCTGCTTGACTGCATGTCTAAGACCAGCCATCACTCTGCTTGGTAGCTGGTTTGCCACAAATCACTGCAGCCCACTTTTGGCTCCCATCACACACAGTTTGTTAGGCAGGTCTATTACACCTTCTGTATGCATACAAGCAAATGATGGGCTCAGGAGCTTTGTGTTGAGACATTAAAAACAAAGTGGACAGTAGTTGGAGCTTCAGCGTTACCTTGAGACTGAGCTGCAGCGTGGCCTCGAGGTTGGGCCGCAGGTACTTGGGTGCAGTGTCCGCAATCTCCACTAGGGACTTGAGCACAGAGTCATCCCCCTGGTAGCACGACTCGTTCACCGCCTGAAAGAAATAACCAACAAACAAAACATGCACAACCAGTTACACCAGCAGAATAGTGGAGGTGTATACCCTCATGGAACATCTGGAAAAAGTGGCCTTTCAGAAACTACCCAAGACTTTGTCGTGCATCCCACGCTCTAAGCCCTTCCTGCGGCTAATCCTTAGAACTAATTCCCCCGATCTTCTCATGTGGAACAAATCACATCTTGAGCGCTGCTCTATCCTACACGGGTCATGGTCTGCTGGATGTGGAGCGGTGACGGACCTGCAGGATTCCGGGCAGCAGGTCGGAGAAGTGCTTCAGCAGGGCTGGGTTGGACTCGTTCGACAGCACGAAGGAGGACGCGGCGCGGGCAGCCAGGGTCCGGATCTGGGGAGACGGAGAACCACATGTTGAAGTCAGGCCCGTTTGGAACAGTGAGGAGGTACGCTACACACCTGACCCATCTTTCAGCTAGCCTGGGATAAACTCCCCAGGTCTAGAGCAGGGCCCACTGTCCTGTGTTTGGGATGTTTCCCCTACTCCAACACACCCGATTTCGATTGACTGGTTGTCATCAGGCTTCGTCGAGCTTAATAACAACCCATTCATTTGAATCAGGTGTGTAGGAGGAGAGAAATGTAAAAATAAATAAAAAAAGTAAATTGTCATAGAACACAGGACAGTTGGGCTATGAGGACCGGGGTTGAGGACGCCCCCCAGGTCTAGAGGACCAGGGCGTGGCTCCGGGGGGACTCACCTGTGGGTTCTCCTCGTCCTGCATGCACTGCACCAGCATGCGCTTGATCACCTCCATGTAATGCTGCTGCTGGTTGCCAAAGATCCCTGGGAAGTTCCTGCAATTGACCAGACGATTAGCCTCACCTACATTTACATTTAGTCATTTAGCAGACGCTCTTATCCAGAGCGACTTACAGGAAGTACAGGGACATTCCCCCGAGGCAAGTAGGGTGAAGTGCCTTGCCCAAGGACACAACGTCATTTGGCACGGCCGGGAATCGAACTGGCAACCTTCAGATTACTAGCCTGCTTCCCTAACCACTCAGCCCCTGACTCCCATTGTCCACTCCACCTGTCAAGTTTAGCTCAACTCTGGGGAAAGGGAGGGGGGGGGGCGGCGGGGCAGGGCGGGCTTTGCTGTGGGTTCACCGGCGTTCTCACCAGAATATGTGCAGAGCAGCCTCTCGCAGGCCAACGTTGGTGGAGTTGACCGAGTCAAACAGGAACTTGAGCAGCTCTGGCCACTGGTTGTTTCCATCGTCGTCTACAGAGAACCAAAACAAGAACAGTTTAAAAAAAACACGCTTGTCTCGCTCTGCAAGCTTGCAGTCTTCCCTTGCCTTGTCCCACCTACCAATCAGGTTGCGGCAGAGCTCGGCAGCGATGTCGCAGACCTTCTTGCGGATGTTGGGAGCGGTTTCGGACTGGATGCTGGTCAACAGCTCTGTCTTGATGGCCGTCTGCATGTCCTGCGTCAGGCCGGGATACACTTCCTCAAAGGAGGACGACAGCAGCCGCCGCAGCAGAACGGCAGCCATCTGCTTGACCTAGACCAGAGGAGGGGGTAGATTTCGTCAGCAGGGCCTCCAAAGAGGAGATCATTTTGAGTTCAGCCGGGTCCGCTGATGTTTATGAAAGGCTGAGAGCGGATCATAATATCTGGAGTGGAGAAAGGCTCACGCTCTTGTGGAGTGCCTCGCTCCCGTTTCACAGCTCTAAAAATACCCGTCGTGAGGTGAGGGTTATCGGGAGGGCTCGGCATGCAGATGCTGAGCAAACACACGCTGGCAGGATGTCTGATGCATGACTTGCACCCTGTAGAGCACTAGTCAAACAGTGGCAGTGTCACGTATCGCAAATATGTGCCGACTCCAGGTCTGTTAACCATACCCATTGAGGTTGGGGTGAAAGGAAAATAGGACACCATGCATGCTTTTACCAAGCCAGTGTCAAGATTGGTAAGAGGTGATTCAAAAGTTCTATTATAAAAAGGAAACTCCAACAACAGGCCTGGTCTGTGTAGAACCAGATGAGTAGACACCTTACCTCCTCTGCAGCTGAAGCATCTCTGATGGCTTGCAGCAAGAATGTGATTTTTGTCGGCCCCGGGATGCCATCATAAGCCTCCTGCAAGAGAGGAAAGGAGTTAGAGACATCCAATTCGAACGAGTGTGCTTGGGAGCCTTGGTGAAGTCAACCCAGGGGCACAGTGACTGCAATTAGTCACGCCATAACATGAGTCACCCATATGAGCAACTTGAAATAGTATACCGGCAGGCATATGAATGTTTGTGTGTTAATTATGTGAAGATTGACAGGACGCATGGTAACATTCTGGGCTTGAGGACCAATCCCTGGGCGTGGGCTAGGAAGCACATGCTCACTATGACACATTACGATTGTAGCTAGATCAGTGAACTTCAATTCTATAAACTTCTTGTATTGTGGATGGTAAGGACAGGTTTAGACATAATAAACCAAACAAATATATTAAGAAATCCAGAAATGACTAGAAGCTGCTACTTCAAATATTGTCAAAATTACAATTTGGATAGGATGCTAGCAACCAACTACAATTGAACGTTTTTAGAATATTTTCTAATATGTTCAGATCATTTAAATTCAAACTCTAAATCTACACATCTGAGATTATCTTCCTGCCTACTGGGGTAGATTTATTTCCACCATGTCGGTCTGTGTGACTAAAGGATTCCGATGGGCTTAGCCGTCGGCGGCTATCCATTGTCTCTCAAATGAAACTGCTGACCACTGAAGGGAGGTGAGTGTGATAAGATTCAACACACGCATCCAAATTCGGGACATCATGGAGGTAGCATCCGCAATAATCCAACGCGGATTTCA
The DNA here is from genome assembly GCF_963692335.1 of Osmerus eperlanus. NCBI lineage: Eukaryota > Metazoa > Chordata > Actinopteri > Osmeriformes > Osmeridae > Osmerus > Osmerus eperlanus. The sequence continues at coordinate 9,868,414 of NC_085038.1, forward strand.
CACTGCTTTGCGAGTTACACAGTAGGCTACAATCACTGTTTTTTCAAACAGTACAGGGCAATTGTCCCGTTCTACAGATTCCAGTCAAGTCTGGTCTGCCCCTTTACTTTACAATGGTTGACATCGTCCCAAGGCATGTAAACTGTCGCCAAAAAACAAAACTAGTAAACTAGCTAACTCGTGGGTACTTTGGCTGTACTCTGGTCACATACCCAAGACTCTTGGGTATGCTCTTGGGCCAAGAGCATAAACTATTCACCGCAAGAACGCTTCCCTGTAGTCAAAGCATGAGGTTGAATACACAGAAAGCCAGCATAGCAAGCCATCCTAGCTCTCAAGAATTATGACTCGCTAGCTAAGTTGGCAAGCACAAGAGGCCCTCAACTTTGCAATAAAGTGCTTTACACGCTGACGAACCAAACTAGTATGGCCGACCGTACCTTTCCGACTCGAGATGCTAGCTAGCTGTGCCGATTTGCCTGCCAAAGCCAGCGAGCAGATATAACTACTCGATTGACGAAGTTTGGCTAATTTAATAAACCTATGATATAAGCGCGAGGTGCGTAAATAGCAGCTAACACACTGGCTAACTAAAGCCAGATATAGCTGTTGCGGCCTGCATACTAGCTAGCTAGCAAGCTAACGTTTGAGATTTCTAACCTTACATTAGTGAATGGGCATAATAGACATCCACGAGCATGTGTTCGCTGGCTAGATAGCTAGCTAACTCGCTAGAAAAATGGGGCGTAGCAAAGGTTGTTAGCTGGCTACTTGTCTTGACCAAAAACCACTGTACCCCATCGTTGCACACGTGGGACGGGCTTGGAGATGCCTGGGTCTACGTTTGTTAGCTAGTTAGCTCTAGCAAGCTAATCAATCTCAGATAGCGCGCCACCGTCACTGACAGTACATTTTACGAAGTTACCTCTGACTGTTGCCTGGCGTTGTTGTCGGGGCTCATCAGATTGCCCAGCAAGAGGTAGAAATGCTGTTGCTCCGCCATTACAGCGATATCCAGAAAGAGATCAGCCGAGAGGGAATGCGAAAAGGTGAGCCGGCAGACGTTGCGACCCCTCGCACCGGACTCAATCCCAACAGATTCTGATTGGTCTGTATTATCCGCTCAGCTATGCGTGCATTGGTAGAATCTACGGTAGACTAACGTATCTAATTGGACACAAAGGTTACAAGTACACCATTGGATGAACTAGATGTGGACGACTAAAGGTGTCGTTCCTATTGGATCGCGGAAAACTGTTAATGAGAGGTTATTGGTGAGGTTTGCGGGGCGCCGGCGCGTAAAGTGAAGAGTCTCTGGCAATGATGTCATAACAAAATATTGCGAAAGCGCGGGAATTTAGAAGCGTGCTTAAAGGCGTGACAATGTATCTAAAAAGATGTCATTTGCTCTGTAAATGATCTAATCGGGAATGAAATCATTTGCATTTCAGTTCAGACTAGTCAAGTCAAGTCAGTTTATTTATAAAGCATATTTAAAAACAGCCAACGCCGACCAAAGTGCTGTACAAAGTGATCAAATAAGGCAAACAATAAATAGAAACAACAAACAAAACAATTAAGCACGAGTGACCCTAAGCTGACTCGAAAGCCAAAGAATAAAAATACGTTTTAAAACGAGACTTAAATGTCTCGGTGATGGGGGATGACCTGATAAAAATGGGCAGTTTATTCCACAGACTAGGGGCCACAACTGAAAAGGCACGATCATCTTTTGTTTTCATACAAGTCTGTGGAATGGCTTAAAGTAACCGGTTCGAATGATCTAAGGGGCCTGGAAATATGATACAACATAAGGAGATCTGAAATATACAATGTAAAGCTTTAAAAACAAGTAACAACACCTTAAAATTGAGACTAGTTTATGATTGACAGCAAATGAAAATCTGCCTCAATTTGATGGCTGACAATATACAGTGCACGTTTCTTTTTATAATAAAATTCGAAATAGGTTTTCACGAACATACCATACAATATCATAATAATTGAAGTGTACAAACAAAAAACACGCTGTTTTCTCAAGTTGAGTCAAGTAAAGAAATTATGAACGTATAAGGCTACAGAATGAGTGTACACTTCAAATGATTAAAATGGACAGACATAAGTCTCAGTTCGCAAGGTAACATAATTTCCTAATTTACAAAGCTGTGATTTAGAATATTGATTGATGCAATATTCAGGCTATAAAAATGAAGAGTCAAGCTACGAGTGACCAGAATAGTTCATTTAAACTTCATCTAGGTTAACCTTTTATTATTAATTAGCCTATTATAAGCATTGCACAGCAATTGACTTATCTTTATATTTGGCACAACATTACATTAAGACGTTATCATCACAACATTCATTGGTGACTGCACAACACAATGTTTTGGTAGCTTTGTGATTGGAGCGTTTTTGTCTTTGATTTGTAGTCTAACTGCGCCTTTCACACATTGTGATATGCACTTTCATCATATTATTGATATGATTCAATCGAAGATTATCATGTTATCCTTATTTACCCTAACCGTAATACTTATATGTTTGTACCCATTTTTTTCCTGATAAAAAGAAAAACGACCACTGCTTCAAAAAAATCCTTGCTAATACTAGGACTATATCAGTACATACAAGTGCTCATCTGTTATATTAATCCAGTGGTTTTGAATGAGACGCTGCTCATGAATGAACTTTGTTTTTGCAGTAGAATCATCATATAGATGATGGATTGACAAGTGCATCTTAAACAAATACATTTTTAGACATCGATTTGTAATAATCGGTAGAAAAACTAAATGTCTTTCTTTGTGCGACTAATAATACAATTTCCTAAATATAGGCTTTCATATAATATCGTAGATATTTTTTAACACAAATTCTGACCAGCTAGATCTATATGCAGGGGTCTCCAACCCTGTTCCTGGAGAGCTACCATCCAGACTGTTTTCACTTCAAACTTAATTTAGCACACCTGATTCTACTAATTAGCTGGATGATGAGCTGAATGAGGCTACATTATTTGCAGTTGAAGTGAAAGTCTACAGGATGGTAGATCTCCAGGACCCAAATTGGAGACCCCTGATCTCTAGTGTGCTTGGGAAGAAAACAGCATAGGGCATACAGGCACAGTGCGTGTTCCTCCTCGTAGTGTTGCCAGATACAGGAAGTCATGTGTCTGGGATCTGTTGCAGCTGCTCAGAGATTGGTGGTGAGTCTCTACTGAGGGAGTCTGAATCCTTAGTGTTGGTTTCTCCATCTGTTTTGGAGCATCTCTTGGATGCCAATTTATAAAGACCAGCCAGAAAGAATACCACTGCGATTACAGTGAAGTAGCTGGCATAGACAAGGAACTGTGTGGAAGAAAAAGGGGAAGACAAAAAAAAAATATTCAAAGAAGACATTGATTCTTCTTCAACTCCATTACATTTCTAAAGCTATATAGCTCTTCCACGGCCATCCATTAATGCCCTTTTAGCCAATTTACCTGCGTAAAAACATCCAGGCCCAGCCCAGCAGTATCCACCACCACCAGAGTCAGCAGCGTCTGGAGCAGTAGAGCAATGAAGGTGTTTACTCCAAACACGAGGGCGTATCTCTGCATACTCAGATTGACAGCAATTTGATACCTGTGGGGACAGAATGGGACCTTTTCTTTGAGTAAAAGGTACGATTGACAAATTCTTTTTTGGGTTGCAACATTTAAAAAATAAAATCATAAGAGGGCACGTTCCAATGTGAAGGTGTTCCTTCTTACATATTTTACAATTTATTTTAATATATTCCAAAACAATTCAAGTTCAATATTCCAGTTTCACTTTTGTGATGTAAAAGTATTACCGGCTCTATATTGCCCTCTGGTGGAGGTACATGAAGCATCACATTCAAGTGTATTGGTCTCAATCTCCTAAACCCGGTTTGCACAGTTCAATTGTCACACATCCAAACAGGTTTCAGAAGGCGTCCACCACTGAGACTGAAAGCCACCAGAAGATTCAACACGTTGAATCATCCGCAGACAAAGCAATTCAAAGCCTGATCTCGCCCAATCACATTCGCCCGAGACACCTGAAGTTTCCCTGCGGTTCCTCAAAGAACTGTTTCTCAACGGGAAGTTCTGAAGCTCGGCCATACTCACGTGGCGATGGTGATGAGCAGCATGTAGGTGGCTCTGAAGACAATGTAGGAGATGTAGCACACCCAGATGTTCCTGACGGTATCCATAACGTACATGGCCACGGCCATCACAACAGAGAAGATACAGAGAGACAGCTCCCCCCATACCGCCCAGGAGATCTTGACAAAGCCCACCCCAAAGGCCGCCGAGGCACCTGTGGAAGGAGAGCCCAGCAACACTCAGTGTCATATTTGAATGTGAATGTCCATTCATTGTTTTAATGTTTTTGTTTTTTTTTCCCAGACCACAGAAACACTGGAAACATGTCAACTAGGCCTTACCTAACAAGGTGGAGACCGTCTCAACATATCCATTGTAGATCTCAAACTCCTGGGATGGCAGCACCTTCTCCCACAGGGCCTGGGTATAGTTGATGACCTGGAAGTAGCCACATGTAGCTAGCGCCCACCAAACCGACCACGCCAGAAGGGTTGGGCAAGAGTAGCACTGCAGGAAGTCCTTCCATAGAATTCTCAACACATCCACAAGGCTGTTGCTAGAATTATCGCCGTCGCTAGTCTTTGTGACCTGGGTAAAGACATTGTTACATATGACTTAATAGGCAGTACGCTTGATGTAACTGGTTGTACAACTGTTGAGAGATATTGGGCATTCACAAGCCAGTTTTGCAAGTGCTCTGGTGTCACCACTGGTGTGTGTTAATCAGATTGACACACACCTTCAGACAGAGGCGAGTAGGAAGGAAGCTAACACTTAGAGGAACAGGCAAAAGTTAAGTAGAAAACCATTCCAAATCATTCCTATGATTACTCAGAACAAAATCTTTTTTTAATGTTTTACTTGAGACAGGCTCTATTAAAAAGAGATTAAATCTCGCTTGACACAGCATTAGTGACATGGCTTAGTTTGGTCTATTTGTGTGTGTGTGTGTGTGTGTGTGTGTGTGTGTGTGTGTGTGTGTATGGAAGGGAGAGGGAGAGCAGTGAGAGACTGAACATGCCTCGTCTGAAACACACCATTCCATCTCAACAGGAGACTTACCATGACAAGGTCATTGATTTTAAGAGGTACTCTCTCTGTGTCTTCTGCTTTATCAAGGTGGTTCTGGCCATTAAGGTGTCCTGATTTCACCCTCTCCTTGGCTCCAGAGTTTAGATGGAAAAACAAGCTTTTACTGGGCATGGGCAGAAACCACGGAGCTATAAAAGCCAAAACGGATGACACCAGTGTGATGACACTGAGGTAGAAGAGGGGGACCTGACCTACGGACACCAGGATCTGGCCGGCCAAGGAGCCCGCTGCAGAGCCCAACAAGGTGATGCTTCGACAATAGCCTGTCACTCTCTGGTACTGAGCAGGCTCAACCACACTGTAGATATATGAGTAGTAGGCAACGTCGGTGGCAGTGGCCAGGCCAAAGAAGAACTCCAGGAGCTGCATGGCCATCACACCCTGGGCCTTTAAAAGCATAGCATAGGTCACCACAAAGCTGGTTGCCTGGAGAATCAGTACAGGCTTGTAGCAGAGGTAGTCCGTGGCCAGGAAGACGGGAAACAGGAGGACAAGATAGGAGTACGTCCATATTGGGTAGATCTCATTTACAACCTGCAGGAACGAAAGAGCACTTTACTGCAGATTACCATTCCATTTCTTCTCTTCATATACTGCAACTTGCTGTGTGAACATAGAGAACACTGCAAAAGTCATTGTCAGTCCACGAGAAGCTGTATACTACTAAGGAAAATAAAATTACTGGGAAAGGAAATTTAGGAGACAAAAGCCATGCCAAATCTGAAAGCAATTATTTTCGGATTAAGGTAATCTTCTAGAATTTAAAACCACATGACCTGTCCTTGTATTTTGTACACTGCAAATCAAATGTAGCTACTAGTTTAATACAATGCAAAGTAACAAAGTAAAGCAGTGGGAACAAGTTTAAACAACTAAACAATTGTCCCTTACTAGTGTAATGGTATCTTTATGTTAGTTTAGTAATGCTAGCTGGCAATGATATACAGTATGTAGAGGACTGCAGCTATCCGAGTTAGCTAGCCAGTGATATAGGTCAACTTCACAAGACGATTTTGTGTAAATCGAGTACTTCTTGACCAGCTAGCTCATTTGGTTGTAGTTTTCATCGTAGGAACCAACTGTACACTGAATGGCTGATGGCTTCGCATCCTTAGTTACTTACCTCTGTTTCAGTAAGGTTTTTGTCAGGTCCCATCAAAAATGCAGTCAGAAAAGGTTCGGAGGGTCTAAGATTGCTAAAGAACCCATAAACACAAAGCCAAATTGTGGGATATAATTGAGAAATTTCCATTTCATTTGTAATATGACCTCCAGAGCACAGGGCTCTGTACACTACGCAAGCCGACAGAGATATCTGCAACAGCGAATGAGAAGCGTGTTTACTGTCGCTCAAAAATGACGACTTGGTCATTGACCTATCAAATTAAAGGAACAAGGGGGTGCGTCCAAATGCAAAAAACACGGACCAGAGCCATTGGTTGTGATCCGGACTAGTCATACCTCCTGTGACAAAGAACAGGTTGAGTATGAATGCTATGATGAAAGATTCTAGAGTTATGTCGATATCATCTGTGCTATAATAAGAGTTGATGGAATTTAAGCAACCTGGCTCTTACATTAATGATTCACAAACTGTAACGCTATGACTTTTATTTGAGCAAAGTGGATTCAATGTGGTATGCGGACACCAGTTTTCACCACATCATAATATTTAAAATAGTTTACTGAAAGTCAGAATTGCAAGAATTTAGGTCGGAATTATGATAGAAAATTACAAGTGTCTAGGAGGGGAAAAAAGTATGTGTCGAAACGGGTTTCCATAATGTGGACATAATATAATGGCAAAGCTAAAAAATCCAGTGATGGGAGAAAACTTTATTGATAAATGTACATTACTTTAAAATGTTGAATATTCTGAGTGTTTTAACACTGAGCAGTTGCATAAGGAGACATATGATCAATAGATGAATACATAGAGGGTCACCTGTCCATCTGAAAAAGAAAGCAGTTAGTACAGTTATGCAAGTCAGCATAAATGAGTGAGTCACCACCATGCTGTTACTGAGATGAGTCTAGTTACCATTTACTGTGCGCAGTCTTAAAAATGACTGAAATGTCCAGAAATTACTTGTTAAGAGAACAGTCTTGTCTGAAAAATCTTCCTTTCTGAGTTCAACTCCTTGTAAAACTCTACACACTGAACATTCAGGTAACATAGAGGATGATAAGTAAATGCTCACAGACAGGATGATACAATCATTGTAAACCATCTCTTGAGAACAAAACTGTAGAATAGAGGGTGAAAAAAGTTCCTCTATATCACAACAGATGAAAAATGAGGAACCAAAGTAGGGTGGAAAAAACCTTGCAAAGTCAAGAAAAACACAGAAACGACACCCACCCAATGACAGCAAACAACCATGGTCTGTGGCCCAATAGACCATGTATACATTCAAGAACAAAGCCTTAAGACAAACTGGCATAGGTCTGAATCAATTTATGGTCCAAACATTACTCCAGCAAAGTACTGTACATCACACTATAAAAAGCTATGCTGTGGAGAGGGCAGGGGAAATAAGATGTATCAATTTGTGATGGTTTTTGGTAAGCATTTCAGAGGCTATTGACGAGAAGATGTGCATATAATATTTTTCCTCAGATACACGTGGTCAATTAAACATGGGTGGCATTAAATGTTCAGACACGGCCTATGTGTAGACATATGCACAGATTAGGGGTGTAGGAGTGGACAACCTTTGAATACGGTTAACGTGATAATCTTCCAGACGAAAACACTGCAAGATTGTTCACCACAAAAGCTATTATCATCGGGACTACATTGACAAACATGTGTACACAACTATCCACCAGCCAACCGTTGATCCTATCCCCATGCAATTGTCTCACAGAACCCAAAACATTCTAATAAGTCATTTCAAAAGACTGTCTGCATCCACCTCAAGTTTTGCTTGACAATAATAGAATTTCATCTTCTTTCATTCTTAATATCATTCTCAATATTCTTTGATAATTGCCGGAGTACATCTCTCTGGAACAGGCTACATGGTGAAGTGCCTTGTGTAGTCGTATTCTATTGTGGGAATGACCGCTTGGACAAATTTCAAAAAAATCAAAAGATACCTGGAATTAAAAGTTAAGGAAGAACGAGGACAAATTCATAACTCAAAGTTGTCACGTCATTGTCAACATTCATCACTTGCCAGATGGTGATGTTTGGCGACGGAAAAATACCACCACAACACCAAACTAGATTGACTGAAAGGATACATATGCACTCCCAGCTCACCGCCTCCTTCTGCCACCGTCTCTATGATTTTTTTCATCACTTCAGCATGTCTGAAAAAAATTGAAGTGAAAGTTATTACAAAATTCTTACTTTCTCAGAAAGTAATTGAGAAACAGCAGACTTCATATGGTTTTGAGGAGCACACGTGTCCCTGCTCGCTCTCTCCCTCCCTCTCACCTGCAGGGGTGGACAGAGCACATGGCTGGGGGAGGCAGGTTGGGGTGGTTCTCTATGGTGACAGTCTTCTTCACATGGTCCTGGCTAATGTCTTCATACATTTGATCTACGGTCAAGGGTTGTCTGTCCTGGACAGCACGATAGGAGTATTTGTGAGTCAATAACCAAATTAAGCATAATATGATCTATTATGATATGTTGTGTAGTCCTATATAGGAGATTTTGAGGTACCTCGTCATATCCAAAGAGCCACAGTCGAGGGGTCTGGTAATATTTGTCGTATGTGATGTAGAGATCATAGGTTCGAGTCTGGAGAATGTCTTCATTTCCAGTGTCAGTTTTAGATTTTGTCTCCACAATTTTACTAGTGTCCAGGGTTGCCTGAGGAAAAGACAAAGGGAATTATTTTGATTAACAATATTTGGCCATATTAGAGCAAAACGTTTCATAACACTTTCATATCTACAACATTTTACCTCATCTTCCAAAAGACCACTTTCTTCATACTCTGAAAGAGAAGTACACAATATACTTGTATGCGGGAACCTTGAATATTTTTGTGGTAGTAAATCATACACATTCGAGAACAACACTTCCCTAAAAGGAAACGGCTGCCATACCTTCCATATCTGCTGTTTCACCATCTTCTTCATCATCCTCATCATCACCTCCATTCCCACAAGCACCAGATTTCACATTCATGTTCATGTTGTCCTTAAAAACAAAGAGGGGCAATATTCATAAAAGAACTGCAATAACATTCGCCATGTCTAAACTAAGTTCATGATGACAGCAGATCAACCTACCTTGTTATCCAATGTTATTTCTCGCACAGCTTCCACTACTCCTGTTACCCCTAAAGGACATTTGACACCCAAAGTAATGCGATATTACAGTAGATCCATATTTCACATGAAAGAATCGGCAAAGATAATACATGAAAGTGAACAAAAAGAATAAGCACAAACTTTGAAAGCTGAAAAGCTGTCCAACCTGAGTTATGGTAGGTGTCCACCCAGCCTCCATCTCCATCATCCTCCTCTATGATGGCCTCGAGCTCATCAGAATATTCCATCTGTTTACAACGCTTGTAGCAGGGCACTGCAGGGATGTAGAGACTTGAAGATAAGGACTAGTATTTTCTTTGGGTGTGGATACCAAGTTTTAAGCTTTGCCTCACTTACCATTGCGAGTTAACAGGAATTGCTTGTCCGGGGGCAGGTATGGTTTCACCTTGGTCTCTTCTCCTGATGCCCTACAGAAAGTAAATATGATGTGACAAGGATATACAGCTTACATGATACTATGAGTTTAAGCACACTTTTAAGCATTTTTGGGGGGATTTGGAACATTATAGATGCTGTAAAATATGTGAGGCAGCATGGAGTGGCCTTGCAGACATACACTCACCATTTCCATGTAGGACAGTGGTGAACAAGGTGATCGCCTGCAGCTACAAACTAGAGGGATCGAGGATGGAAAGACTTGTTTTTACAATTCGTAATGGAAATAAAATAATTACGCCACAACAGAGTTTGGAAGGTGTTATAAACATTCATTATGTTGTTCGATTACACATGCAAACCAAGCTGGTTAGTGTGGTAAATAACTCTTTATAATAACCTCTTCTGGTGTGATGACTCCAGTCTCTTTAAATTTGGATTCCTACAAAACAAAAACATTCAAAAATAAGTGATGTAGGAGTGATGTTATTACAGCTTGACTGAAGAGGAGTTTGACCGGATACACATTTACACTTTGTGTCTCAGAAACGTGGCGTAATGTGACTGAGTGGACTAATTATCAGAGAGACTAGACATTCCATTCTTAATTACCAAACAGCCGAAAGGAACACATCACTAGCTTTGCTTTTGAGTAAGATATAATAACAATAAGATATAGTAACATCAGAGTCCACTCAAAAAGTCAACATGGTCAAGATAGTGTTAACCTAGCTCTACCATTAAAATTTTGGAACAATATAACATTCTTTCCCCATACATTACCTCATGTCAAAGTCGTGTAACTACCGCAACCGAACTACAACTGACTGACAAACACACTTTTAGAGCTATTACACTATAGCTGATCTCCAGCACGGATCGTCGACGTCTAGCTAACTGGCAGGTACTGTAGATTGACAATGTGTGTGCTCGGTACTGTAGCTCTAGCTATCTAGCCTCGCTAGCTTACCTTCAGAACTGGAGTTAGAAACTCGGCCACACCAAGGGCCGTGCCTTTCACAGAATTTATGACGTTCTGCATGTTTTATCAGAGACCTCTCCTGACAACGATACGGGTATTCTTACGCCGAGCGGTGTTTAAGATCCGAACGTGTTTGTCTGAATCAGGCGGGGATTGTTGACTGCATTTGACAGCAACTGATCACATGACTCGTGTTTCAAGCCCTTCCGTTGTCAAGTTCTCGCGAGGACTGTTTTTTCTAAGAAGGTTGCCAGTTTCTTTTTGATCACACCTAAAAAGATAGGCCAATTACATTTGTATTTAAACTAACTTTAAAATAAGATACTCTTGTAAATTCAAGTTTCCTGAATGTTTAGACAAAGGTTTAGACAAACCAGATATCACAAAATACTCAAAGTCCTGACGGCATCTGATTAAAATGTTTTTTTTTTAAGAATGTTGAATGAATGATCAATAAAGATAATACACGATCAATGAAGATAATGAATGACCAATAAAGGGAGGAATTCCAGGACAAAAACAGATTTTGACATTTTAAACCTTTAATTGTTAAAAGAGAAACATAAAAAGACCAACATGACAAAAGCAAAAAGAAATAATTGACAAAATTAAATCTACGTAACAGCACTTTTTATCAAATAACAAAAGCAAGCAATGCTGTACAGATACCACCAATGGAAAATCATCTCAGTACTGATTGGACACAGATTATTTTTTTAAGTAACGTGCTTTTCACATCTTTAGTAACCATATCCTCTATGGTGGTACCCATCTTGATCCCTGCCATGGTGATCATACTCATCCTCAGGGCAGCGCATGCCCAGAGACTGCTGAATGGCCATCTCCTGTCGGCGAAGTTGCATGGAGTCCACCAAGTCATACATGATAGACATGGACCACATTGGAGAAGGATACCAGGACTTCACATTGCCGTCCTTCCCAACCAGGAGCATTGAGAAGTACTCAGGACTGATCTGGAAGTAGTTCCTGACATCTTTTACCAGCGAGGCAGAGAGGTCCTGCCGTTCAACTGTAGCGCTTCCTGTGGGGGTCAGACAAAAGAAGGATTAGAGGCTAGTTCATCTGGTTCACTTCATTGATTTAATTGAGTATTCATTGTACTCTTTATACATGAAAAAGATGAAGACTGAGACTATAAGAGGGCTTATGAGGAAAGGTAACTCTTGCCATTGATAGGATAGAGCTCCAAGACTCCGCCCATGTCGTCAATGTTCTTCCCAACCAGTTTCAGCACAGACATGTGACGCAACCCTAAGAGGAGTCCAGCGTAACCGTCATTACACATGATCCACCCACTCAATATTTCCACAGAATGAGAAATACAAATTGATTTTCTAATCAATACACAAAAGTTGGGAAGGACAATTTTGAGTGAGGAACAGAAGGGTTCATTTTAAGAGGCCACTGCAAGTTGAACCCTTCTGTTCCTCACTCAAAACTTTCCTTCTCTAGTTTTTTGGAAAGGAAAGAAAAAGGTGGGTTTAAAATATTTAAAAAACGATTTTTAAATCTATACAGTGGGATTTGTAGAATGAATCTCCAGTGTAGTTTTAGTGTTGCTTTAACATTAGATAGATGGCCCAATACCCTAAATAGAATATCTATTTACATTTTCAGAAAACTGACAGAAAAAGCACAGAATTGAATGTTCTGTATTGGACCAGTAATCCTGATACTAATCTAGATAGATTTGATACTAAGGTTGAACTGTCTTGCTGAACTTACTCTCCTAATTGGAGAAACACGGAGCTTTACAATATTTCAGGTCTTTTATCCTAATACCATCCCAGGAAAAACTCAGATTCTAAATAAAAAGATAATGTCACACTTGTTACACTTTTAATCAGTGTAAAAGTAACAGAAATGGTTGAAAGCATGTTACTTCTACAACATTCTCAAAACCCAAATACCAAACATTCTGCTATGTCTCCAGAGACCTCTATCTTAGCCAAGTCTTGAAGTGGTCTCCCTCCTTGTTGCAAGCATGTTTCAATTATATTGTTTTTCAACCTCTGTCCTCCTGTCAAATACTGACTAGAGCAATACTATATGTACCTCCACATATCTATGGATGCAATAAGGATTATTAGGTTGATTATTCTTCAATATAATGGCATTATTTATTTAGTTCATTCAGTCATTAATATATATTATTTCTTTCCAAAGTAGGGTTCTTAGACAAAAGCTACTCATGGTGTGTCCACGGTACATCTGTAATTGTGTGTGACATTGCATAGACAAACACTTGAGGGGCCCTGTCAAATCATCATGAAACGTCTAATGGAGCGTTCAGGCTTGAGACAACATGGTGAGCTCACCCAGATTGCAGGCCTGACTGGTCAGGGTGTAGAGCTGCTGCTGATAGGCCCAGTCGTCAACCTCAGGAGCTGACATCACAAATAGCCTCCGCCTCCAGCGAAACCTACCACACAGAACAGAGCGAAAAGGAAGAAAAAATAATTAATTAGATAAGAGATTGAGGCAAGGGATCACTGGGTAGAGATCGAAGCACTACAAGAGATAGAAGCACTAAGAAAATGTGTTTCAGTGTTGAGCAGATAAACAATTCCTGGAACTTAGGCCAAACTAAAGTGCAATGCAGAAATATGTCTGTTTACATTCTCATAAATTCTATCGCCCAAAACTACAAATGTCACCCTTCACAAGGAGCCTACAACAGAGAACTTTCAAGTTTTGAACTAAAGACAATTGAGTGATGTATTGTATTTGATAAAAGCAAATACAATTGAGCATTAAAACCACCATTTTGATATGAATAAACAGAATGGCCAGTACCTGGAAAGGAAGTTCTCTAAGGATCTAGATTTGTCTTCACTCTTGCAGGTCAAACCTTGCTTTTTCTGTTGCTCCATTTCCTTGATCCGTGAGGAGAACGTGTCTATGTAGTCAAACACAGCTTTCATGGCAATGGGCACTTCATATTCTTGCTGTAAGAGAACAATTCTATCAAACTTATTGTGTGATGTGTTGATGGCAAAGTGAAAGGTATACTGTAGCGTGGTAAAGAGTGGTGGTCGGTATCTGCTATCACTAACCTTAACTTTCATATCAAAGTCAGTCAGCACCATGTAATAGTCGTTAAATGTCATTCCCAGTTCCTTCCTCAGTGCTTTGATAAGTGGCTGGCTTGTAAGGTCATCTCTTGGTACACCCTTCAAAGGTTGATCTTGCTCTGCAACCACATATTTCCAACAGATGCTGTCTCATTATACTATTGTGTCGAAAGTCATATATTTATTCAGTTTCACTATTTGGTACACAATTTGATTTCTTTACACACATTGATTTCTATGTGTATTGATGAGCTTATTTACCCAATTGATAGTGATCTATTTTCATGGTGCCATTGTTCCAAGTGCCAAAAATGATGATGATAGAGATTTTTCGGATGGCCATCTCACACACTTGCTCTAGGTACTCATCTCTCTGTTGAGTGTACATGCGATTGTCTTCACTGGGAGCAGTGATGACCTGGAGAAGGAGCGGATCATTTTACATAACTGTCAGGCCGGACTTACAATCAGTACTTCCAGGAAAGTACCCCCCCCCCCCCCTCCCGCGTATTCTTATCCCCAGGAAAGCATTTTTGTTGGCTTAAATTATGTGCTTGAGAACATTAGTCACAAGGGCAAGCGTGTTTATCATACTTCCTTGCAAGTATACAACATCGACAAATAATAAACAATAACTTTTTTATAGCCTATTTTCAGAGTATTGTGATTGTTTCCATGTAAACGTAGCTGTCAGTCTTAACATTTATGTAAGTTGATGACGTCATACTCACAAGTAGTCGTCTCCTCCTTTCAAAGGAACTGAGAAAGGAAGCTAACGGCTCCATGGCACTTGGTTGTTTGGCAGCCAGCTTATCACCACTCACTTTCTCCTGGAACAGGGCACCTTTTTTCCCAGGCTTTCTGACACGGATGTTGCCCTCCTCCTCTTTGGCAACCTTGATCCTCTTCTTGTCTGCTTTCTTTTTGACTGCTTTATCTGTCTTTTTCTTCCTCTCTGCACTGTCGAGCCCAAGCTTAACCTTCTTGGAGGAAGAAACACTGGACTGGCTAGCCAGATCCTCTTTATCTTCACGGGTGAGTTGAGTTGCACGGGTGCCAGCATGTCGGCTGTCCTTGGGATCTGTTGTTTCTCCATGTTGGTTTTGGTTCTCTTTAATGGACTCTGTGAAGTTATGAGGCTCAGTTAAGGGATGGGACGTTGGTTTGACAGTCAGCTGGTTTCTGATCATTTTGCGGTTGACGGAGGGGACATAGGGGGATTCACCAATGGAGGGAGGAGCCAGGTTCCCTTGAGGTGTCGTTCTAGGATAAGAGGTAGTATGCATGGTTGTGGTGGGGTTGGTAGTGGATGTAGTTAAAGGTAGGGTGCCAGCTGCAGTTGTTCTCGCCGTGGTTGTGGTTCTCGCTGTGGTTGTTGTCCGTTTTGTGGTTGTCGTAGATTTTGCTGTTGTAGTAGGTTTTGCGGTTGTCGTAGGTTTTGTGATAGTGGTTTGTATTTTCATAATTGCTTTTGTCCTGTTGCTCATGGTAGCTGTCAAATCCTTGGCATTTTGTCCCTTAGCTGGTCTCTCCCCTCCTCTCCTCTCCGGCACCCTCTGCACTGTCATATTCTCTCTAGGATTAGATCCTGTCACCACCGTCCCTTCAGACTCAATCACTTGACCCTCCACACCAGCCATCTTACACCTCTGCACAAAGCCCTTCTGCCTGGCCTTCTCCAGCTTACGCATGGGGGTCTGGTCAATCACCTCATACATCGCTTCCATCCTGACAGGGTACGGGTACCTCTCCTCTACAAGGAGGTTTTTCTTGAGGAGAACCATGCCAAACTTTCCATTCTCCAGTTTCAGGAAGTTCATCAGCCTGGGGATGAGGATTGGGTCCAGCGGTTGCTCCAAGACCTCCCCCCGGCTGGTGATGCGACTTACCCTTCCACCCTTACCCCCTTCTTGGTGGAACATGACAATCTGCTGCATGTGGCGCTCTGCCATCTCACAGCGGACGTCAGGCTTGAGCAGGCTCATCATCAGGCGGTAGTAACCATCTGAGTCATGGGGGGCAGAAATGACAAGGACACGGTTCTTCCCTGCAAAGCTTGCCAGGACATTGAGGGAGCTTAGGGAACTAAGGGAACCAGTGGAAGTTCTGGTTGGCAAGTCAGGCTTACTGTTTTCCTGCGATGGACTAGAGAGGCTTGTTTCAGTCTTTGGTATGTTTATTTTTCTACTTGGTATCAGCTTTCTGACCCCTCCTGCTCCTCGGCGTGTAGAGTTGGCTCTCTGTTCTCCCTGAATATTCTCTTCACGGCCTGTCAAAGGAGATATCTTTATACTGCCGCTGGTAGAGGCAAGTAGGCCATCAGCACCATTTGCCACAATGTGTTGTGAGGTCTGTTGTTTGGTAAAGGTCACCCCCTGGAGGGGTGTTCGGCTAAGCATTCTTCTGTGGACTCTTCTGTCATTAGCTCCTGCATTCCATACCAACAAAATCAACAGAAGGCTCAAATGTAGTGTCCACTTCATTTTTGCAGTGTCAACAAAAACACAAGGTGACAGGTCAGAATGGAAGAGCAATGCCTGTTGTATGCCTGTTATTCAAACGTCCTACCCTTCCATGTGTCTGCCTCATCAGTCAATGGATGCTGCAGCAAATATCTGATGACATCACAACAGTAAACAAAATAGGCAAGACGTTTATGAAGAAAATCGTGCAATTATATTTCACAGTCGGCTACTATGCAATGGAAGGCACTTGGGAAATACAACAATATGCCAGGAAAACGTATTAATCGAAAAAAAACAGGATCCTCACAAAACTTTACTTGATAAGAAATTTGGCTCGCACAAGGTTGTATTCCTGGTGCCGTGGTTCCAACTGAACTTATGATAAAGTTTGACTTTTTTCCACTGAAAACTCGCTCCGACGACTGAAGTTACAGAATACCATAAAGAAACATTCCACTAAAGCAACGACTTTGGAAAAAAACGGATATTTCTGGCAGTAGTACGTCTGCAAGAGGGATCTGCCTCCCCCACCAGCTTCGAGTTACCCGAGAAAATGCTATGCGACCACAGCCTCTACCGGCGCTCTCCACCCACTGTACTAGAACCGATGAACCAGAGCACCAACTGAAGTCGGAGAAAGAAAGTAGCGATTGAGTAGTGGATCTCACAGTAAGGTTCGACACCGCCCACTGTTGCATAGATAGACATTCTGTGGTATAAATACACAAATCTCCACTAAAAAAACTATAGGCTGACCAATTTGGTTTCATTAGACCCTCGATTAAAAAAAATGATGTTCTTGAATGTGGTTGTATTGGTTGTTACTTATTAAATATGAATAATAAGTAGGAGCATACAATACAATTGCCATTGCTATATTGTAACTATATCAATGACTATAAACTGATTACACACAAGGAAAAGGATCGGTATGTGTATGGAATAAGATAATAAGAATCCATATACATACAGTAGATAGGTGGATATTTAGAGGTTGAACAGAAAGAGGTTTAACAGAGGATATGGTAACGCCATCTACTGACGGGGTATTGTATTTCCAATACATGTGCCCATACATTTGTAATGACAGCTCATTCAATTAAAGGATTGAATCACTTCTCGATTCTGATATTGCAAACTGTTCTTGGAATAACAAGAGCTAAACATAAGGTTTGTTTCAGGGAACACAACTATACCGTTTTTAATGTGTGCATACATATACAGATCTTCACTTTGCTAAAGAGACTCAGAACACCTTAATTGCTTGTGGCAGTACTGTAACGAGAATGAGCATGCGTCAATAAGCCTCTTATCCTAATGCACTTGCTGCTGAGCAAACACCCATATTGTACAGAGACTGAATAAGGAACATGCACCGACTATGTCAAGAGGAGGAAAATTGGAGACAGTTGTTATGCAATGGAGAATATGTAGATTAAGTCTTCTTTTAGTGCTTTCAGACTTGACCTAAGACATAGAAATAGAGTCAGAATGATGTGTGGGGACGTGGTCGGTGTCTGGGAAGTGGCACTAAGTGATGGTGTTTACAGGATTGAGTTTGCTCATGGCACAACGACAGGAAAGCGGGTCGTTATTATTAATGGACAGGTAGGCCCTGATGTGCATCTCTTCAGTAACATGTCCCTCACGTGTTGTACACATTGCAAATAATCATGAGAACAGACTTTCTGTTTTGCTCTTTCAACAGGAGGTTGTGAAAAAAGATTGGATGTTCAAGCTTGTCGGAAAGGAAACCTTCACTGTTGGAAGCTTCGACACCAGAGCAACTATACACATTGAGGCTCTTACTGGATTTTCCTATGAGTACTCCTTGGAGATTGATGGCAAAAGTTTAGAGAAGTTCATAGACGACAGATCAAAAATCACCAAGACGTGGGTACTGCAGGTGGATGGTACTGACTGCAGGGTTGTGCTCGGTAAGCCTCAACAAACCTGGACTATTATAGTCCAACTGCCTCGCATTCCCATAAAGAGGATATGCCTTCACAACTTCACAAGATCTTTATTTATTAAGTGTCCAATGTCAAAGACACGTTCTCCATGCTTGGAAAATCTACATACATCTCATAGGATTTACATACAGATTACCTAACCTGTTTGTACTGGTAACCTGTCATATGCGCTAACATTGTGTGTTTTTTTACTTTTACTTCCCTATATGTAAGGTTTATAGATACATCCCATATCTTAAGTTAAATTGTGTTTCAGGTAGAAATAACAAGATTTGTATTTGTCAAATACATTTACTATATGACACTGGTGTTGATTAATGCATCCTAATAGAACCACCGTAATCAAGTCCCAGTTTTCCCTGCATCCCAGAGTGTGGACAGGGGCTGGATTGGTCTACACTTGATTTGTGTTAAAGTAGCAGAAGGTCAGAGTGTGGGGGTGTAAAAGCACACAATACAGACAGATAAGTGGATAATTAACTAAAACATAGGAACACATTCTGTGCTGAAGTGGCCTGCCGTGTGCAGTGGAACAGGTTAGTGCTGTACTTAGACCGGGCCGTGTCATATAATCCTCTCCAGTCATAAAAATGCTAGCTATGTCTAATGCACTGCTGTTTCTGTCCCAAAATAAGGCCAACATCTATTGTAGTCTATTAATTAGATTTTTCTCTTCGAACAGAAAAGGATACAATGGATATATGGTGCAATGGGCAGAAGATGGAAACCATGGTAAGACAGAAGACAGATTATGCTCATTAGAGTTCAAGCAGCTTTGGTGTGTGAAAGATCCACAGCCGGCATCTTCACCACAGGCCATTAACAGAAATCAGATTTATAAGTATGTTCATTCCAACTGCATATTGAAATGTGTTCTTTCTCATTTGACATTTCCAGGGAGAGTTTGTGGATGATGGCACAGAGACACACTTCATGATAGGAGAGCATGAATGCTTCATTAAAGCTATTAGCAGTGGGAAGAAACGAGGAGGCATAGTTCACCATTTAATAGTCGATGGGGAAAAGGTTTCTGCATACACATAGCTGATAAGGAGAAGCTTAATGGACATGTTATCTTTGTGAGGAAGGATATACTTACAAGTACATTGAAAGAACTTTCCATAATGGAGAGGAATATTGAAATATGAAAGAAATATAAATTCAGGCTACACATTTTCACCAGTATAACGTGATTGCAGTATTTCACTTGTATAGTTGAACTGATATATTTCTCTAATACAAGAGTATGAATAATATCATATATGACGGAGGGCGTGCTTTAAAAAAATAATAATATAGAAATGCCAATAAACCAATAAAAAGGATTACTCTGCAATTGAGTTCACTGTATGTCGACATTTATTGCGCATGCCCTACGCAATGACTACCTTCATGAGTTCAAAACCAATGGACGATTTCCAACAGGAAACGTTTGGGAATGACATACAGACGGGATGGATCTCTGCACAGGAGAAAGGGAAAATGCCTCTGTGCCTAAGGATAAGCGAACGCAATTTATAAATTAATAATTTGTCTTATCATTAAAATATTTCGGATTAAATAGACATTTTAGTCCGTAAGTAACTGTAGGGATTGAGCGAATTGTGGACTGTGTGGGTCTAGTTCTGCCTAGCTCCTGCACGCGAAACAAAACAACGAACGGGAGTCGGGACTGCGCAGAACGCACATCGAGCAACGATTTGTAACTATTTTAGCTGTTAGCGTGGATGTATGGTCTGCTGGGTTTTTTGCCATTTGTTAATACCGACCTTATGGTTTAACTGTCTTTTAAAAGAACCAATACTGATTATTGGTTATTTAAAGGCACTGGGACGTGGTCCGATACATTCAGAGTTTTGTCTCTGGCTTGGCAGCCGCTAGCAAATCAGCTAGTAGCAGGAGGGCCTGTCTGGCACCGCGTAAACCTTGCCTGAGTAGATTAGATATGACTATTCATCGCTATTGCTGGCAGAGACGCATAAATGTCAATCTAACTAGCTGGTAATTTTTTTTTTTTTTTTTACATGTTTCCTCCGCAAAGGACTGAGTAAGGATATGGGGAAGCATTGCCCATCCAACAACTACTGTCACTCCTTCAGGATTTCAAGTCTGGAGAGCTCGGGTCGTTTTGTTGAAAACCGTGGGAACGTTAGCTAGCCAACTACAGTGGCTAAATGGACATACATGTTTTTTCTTCAGCTGGTAAAAGAAAATGTTTCCTTTATGTGTTAATGTCACCCCTCAAATCAAATTCGATAAATTATAGTTTCGGCACAAGAGGACTAAAAAGCGGCACTGTGCAATCCCCTGCTGAACACTTAGCTTGCTACTATTTTGGAAACTGAACCTATAAAGTGACAGCAAACCAGCTGCAACATGAACTACCAGCAGCACCTTGCGAATTCGGCAGCGATTCGGTCCGAAATCCAGAGGTTCGAATCCGTCCACCCGAACATCTATTCCATTTATGAACTGCTGGAGCGCGTGGAGGAGCCCCTTCTACAAAATCAAATTCGGGAACATGTCATCGCCATTGAAGGTAAGCCAACATAAATGTTTGAACAAACTGCATGTTCTTTTTCTGGTAGAGGTCACCCCAAATGGATTTTCCAGTATGATACTGTATCTGTGAGTATATCAAGCAGAATGTTAATGCATAATGTAGCCTAGTATTTTCTATGGCACAGGTTCATGTTGGTCAGTCAAGCAGTTTATCAATTTGACATTTGAACTACAAGTAGCATATAAGACTGACGGTGGCACTTGAATTAAATCCTTAGCCAACTTTGATTTCCATCCAATGATGCGCTTGAAACAGGGCTACCTTGCATTATTTTACTGGTTACGTGTAGAATTATTAGTGAGCTGACTAATCTTTCGGTCACGCAGCTTGACAGATGTTGGGCTACGCAATGGCAACCTGACTCGTTTTCTCATAACCCCTGTGCTTTCATTTGGCTTGGTAACTGTGTCATATCATGACTCACGCTGCATCACTGCTGCTCAGTGCTCAGAATGATCAGACATTTGACTATTACTCAAATCACCCTTTGGATAACAAAAATCTGCGAAAGCACACACTGTTGGCATAAGTAGGGTTTTTGTTTTCCTGGCTGCATACCTTCATTTGCAAGGGGGTTGGTGTGTGCAGGGATGGCTTGCCCATACCTAGTTGACCCACTTTCACTGGTCAAAACCTCAGCAAAGGCAAGAGAGAACACTTTCACTGGCTGAATGTGGGATTGTCAGGTAAGAGCAGATGAATGCCGTCTTCCTGCTCCAAGTTGTTGGACTCCTACCTTCTGGCCACCAAGTTGGTAGTCTGCCTGCTGGGACTTGTAGCTGGACATGTTCTGGCAGAGGAGCCACTTAGATGAGAGGGGCCTGCCTTGTAAACAGGGGTCTGGTCTGGGCCAGGTTTAGCCTGCACCTGGTCCACAGATTTCTGTTTTGCCAATGCCATTCAATTTCATCGTCTGGTTCTTTTTCCAGCTTTAGTGGTGTCTCCACATGCACAAAATCTGATGTGTTATCAAGTTGCCTTTGAATGGTACAGTTTATTTCCGCCTGTGCAATAGTCAACCTGACAGCTCGTTTTTACATTTGAAGATGTTTTTGTGGTAATAGTTGTGAGTCATGACGTCAGCTCAGGCCATAGGCCATATGTTTCACTCGACTGAACCATTCAAACTCTTAAGCTTCTACTTTCATGGCAAATGAGGCCCAATGAGATAGATTATCCAACACGTTCACTCCTATAGAGCAAACAGCATATTTGTATATTGGATTATAGATGAGGTTGGGATTAAGCCTTTCCGTTTTAAAGGCACCTTGTGTGTCATCTCCCGACCTCTCTTCGGACAGATGGCAAATCTGCCCAGGAAACTGATCCGCCCCACCCCTTGCTCCCTAACCTAGGACAACTGTCTCTCAGTGGAATGACTGATATTTTGTGAGGGAGGGCTGTGGGTGTGTATGAGAGAGAGGGTGCGTTAGAGAGTGTTAGAAAAATAGAAAATAGATGGAACAGGAGGGAAGGGATGGGACAGGGAGAGATGTGACGGGAGTGACAGATAACGACCGAGAGAGAGAGAGAGGGGGGGAGCCAATAGCATTCCCGGAGTGCCTACCCCGATGGATGTCCCTTTCACAATAAGTGGAGAGATGCTTTTAAACCGTAGTTTTAGCCCTTACGTAACCACCCGCCTGACGTCGTGCGCTGGGGACGTGAAGCCCGCCCGCCTGGAGACATTATCCTGATCTCTCTGCACCCTTTGTTCCTGGCTGATTCACTCCTACCATCCTGCACCACAAGCTCCCCTACGCGCTGACTGCATCCGATGACGAGCAAACAACCTCTGTGGTGTGTGTGGTGGCCCATGTTTTTACTACGCCACCATGGCGAGAAAACACGTGAAGGTTCTCGTCGTATCAATTGTTCTTGAGATTAAAAAGTCACCGAGCTTATAGTCCTGTTTAGGTCAATAAGTTAAGAATCAAATGACCGCATATATACATAATTGTTTTAGAAATAGTATGATTCTGTGTACACAATCCAGAAAGATGTTTTCTGTAGGCCGGCCTTTCTCTCCTTTGGTTGCATTGAAGGCAGCACAATGGATCATAAAGAGGCAAGACCCAGCTAGATGTCTGCATTGTGTGCCCCATCCCGATGTTCACAATTGATTTCTTTGATTGCGGTTCATGTTACAGTAACTTTTGTACAGTCTAGTCTAGAGACAGGGTACAGCCCTGTAATCAGTAACATATCCAATATTCAGGGGCTGGCCTCAGTCATGCCCGCATGTGTTATCTCTCTCTCTCTCTCTCTCTCTCTCTCTCTCTCTCTCTCTCTCTCTCTCTCTCTCTCTCTCTCTCTCTCTCTGTCTCTGTCTCTGTCTCTGTCTCTGTCTCTGTCTCTGTGTGCGTCTGTATGTGTCAAAAGTAGTGTGAAATTAACCAGAGCCTCGCAGATTACATGGCGGCGGGCCTTCCTGCGTCGTTAATGCGACTCTAATCGGTTGAACGGGGGCTCAACGGCACATCTCCATCCTACGCACGCACCCAAACAGGAGGGGAAACAGACCACAAATCCCTATTCTGACCCTCCAGCCAGACAAACCCCATAGGACAGACGGAGAGACAGAGAGGAGTGAACACATGGAACAAGAAACGGTGAGATTTTGAACGGAAGACCGAGACAAAGATGCAGGGAGGAGGCTGGATGAGCCAGGTCTATAAATCGGGAGATGATGTATGGGCGTGTGTCGGAGGAACCAATGGCTGGCCTGCTCCATGTGATGAACTGCTGCAGCGGCAGCACATGAGGAGCGCGAGCCGCAGCCTGCTGTTCATGGCTGAGCGACGAGGCTCAAGGTTGTTGCACGGCCCCCCCCGCCCATCACGTCGCTGTCTCGGACTCTCATTGGATGCTGCTGAGGTAGGGTCACCTATAAGCGACAGGGCTAAATATACCCCCGACCGCCACACACGTACGCACGCCCGCCCGGCAACGGCGTTCCGCTGTGCCCTCATCCTGTGTGTGGATGCAGAGAGAGATGGAGCCGTCGCTGGGTAAAAAAAACACCACTCCCAACCCAACCTGCCTCCGGGGCCCCATTAGGGAGATGCGGTCATCAGCCATCCATGTGTTTGTTAGCTGTGCTCCGATAAGGATGCGTCACGGCAACACGCATGTACGGAGCATTCACACACGCATGCACGGATTCCGGCCCGGCCCGGTCCTAGTCCACGAATGCTCAAGGGGAAGGTCGAGGCTTATCAGTGATCCCCCCCCACTGGTACAACTAAGATTCCACATTCTTGGCCTCTCTCCCCTGTCAATTCATTTTTTTGTTGACTGCAGAGATTTTGTAACCCCCCCCCCCCCGCCTTCCCCCTTTTCGGTCCAAATTGCATCTAGAGGTTGGCAATTGCCGGAGCTGGCGAGAACAGGCTCGTCTCTATCTCTTTCTATTTGATTAGAAGGCCCTGGAGAGGTGCCACTGTGGGGCTGGCTGAGCGGGGGCAGCAGGGGGGGGCATATGGGGGTCCATATGCTAAAGAGGCTCCGCTGTCTAGACCCAACAGAGGGATTAATGCGGGAGGATGACGATGGGTACAGTTGCATTACTGGGACCACGGTGGGGGTGTTGGGTACAATGCAGATTAGCGGGGGACCCCTGGCTGTCGTCCAGGCCATGACAAGAGGGCGCTTCGCTCAATGGCGCAGGTCTGAATGAAGTACACGAGAGAGACAGGGAACATGGCCGAATGTTGTGTCCCCCCCCCCCCCCCCAACATGGACTACAGGTGAAAGGACAGGATAGTCTTTGCCACCCTTGGAGTCAGAGGCCTGTGATGAAAGGGAGAGCAACTCCCAGCTGCCGGGATGAAAGGGCCCTCTTTGGAGAACAGATCTTTGTATGTTTTTGTGTTGAGTGCTCTCTGAGGGGGAAAGGAGGGGGTGTGAAAGAGAGAACATGTGGTCCAATATGGGAGAGAAACAGGCTCTTGTCACAATTCTCCGCTTGGGCAAATTCAAATCAACACTGCACGTATTGTACAGACTGTATCATGTTCACTAGATGCTACTGAGTGTCCATAGGTTTTGCAAGAATCTGTTTTCCAGAGGAAGTAACCGAAAGACAATACCACAGAATAAACTTCTCCAGATTTTCTACTGATTGAAACCGCCCAGAGCTAGGAATGAGAAGCAGTTGTGTGGCGTCCAGGCCATGCGAACTTCACTCAGAATGTTGCCCAGTTATATGCCAAGCAGCTCTTTCTGCATACTGTTTTAGCACAGTGCTTATGCAGATGTTCCCATTCTGCATTGTGCACAGTGCCTACTAAATACTACAAGGGTGCAGGATGCAGAATCCACTGCCACAATCGATGGCACAAGAAACACAGACCCAGGACAAGTGCCCTGGCTTTCTCACTGATTATCAAAACATGACGCACTTTTCTCTCCCTCTCACACCCTCTCCCTCATCCTCAAAACAGTTTGCTAATTTAATGGGTCATTGTGCTTGAATGATGCAGGGCTCCAGGCAAGCATTTACTGCTACGTTTGGATATTTTTGGCAGCAGCCACTGTTGCTGTAGAGCACACATCTTGCTTTACATCTTTCAATCATGTCTTTTCCTTGCTGGCACAAGACCATTTTTCAGTTGGAAAACCGGCATGACTGTAAAATAAGTAGAATGGTAAACAGTAAGTCTTTCAATTTTAAGTGGATTGATTCTAGTAAATTATTCATTTGAAATAATTTGTCCCTTTTCTCAGATTTTTCTGTTCACTGTCACAGTAGAACCTTTTAGAAGTTGGTGTGTGAGGTAGCGCAGTCAATCAGCGCTACCTCACCTGACACTTGCTGTGCTCTGCTTGTGAAAGACTGTTTCTGTCAAGAGAACGTTCCGGCTTCTGTCGAGGAAGGTTCCACCTGTCTCTCTTGTTCCTTTGGAAATCCCCCTGGAGGGTTCGGGCTGAGGCATTATCCAGGCCTTTGTTGTGTCTGGCCTAAGATGAGACAGCGGAGAACAAATGTCGACAAAAGACATCCCGCCCTCCCCCATACCTTCTGTGGTTGTTACGGGGACACTTAGTCAACATGTACTATTTCATGTGTTCCACCAATCCACCATGTACATGACGTAAACAGATGAATGCACATGTGTATTCAAAATGGCTGTGGGGCTCTCTGTCGAGCTTCGACGCACCAAATAAACAAATATTTTGACATCATGGTGGACTGAACAAATACTCAAAAGCGTTCAGTGCGAAAATAATACTACAACGGAGCAGAGAGCATGAACTGTGAGCAATCAACCCAACTGGTTGGTGGTGTGTCAAAAGGGGGAAGTGACTGATGCAGTTGCATGGAACAAAGGAATGGGCTCACAACAGATATAAAAACAGACAAGCTAAGAAAAGCTCAATGCATTTATTATTCGGTGACCTATCATGATTTGTGCTGTTTGCGTCGGAACAGTAGGGCCCTATATGTGTGCTTATGCAAAGTGTGGCAGGCCCAGCGAGTTGGTTTCCATTCAATCCGATCAGTCAGCCCTCATGCTCCTCGTTGGTGTGTGTGTGTGTGTGTGTTTGAGTGCTGAATCACAGAGGAACAGTTTAGTTCTCTATTGAAACAGAACACAGAACAAACAGGTAGGGTTACATCACATTCTGGCACCCATGGCAGTGCTAAGGTACCAGTCCTACCCCCATAGGAACTAGCCTCGTGTTGAAGAATCAACAGTAGTTCAATAAACGGTCGAATCTCTTGTTCAATCTATCCATTGCCTTCTTCTATTTCTGTATCTACTGCTAGGGTTCTAAGTCAACCTGTAATGTTGCTAAGGTCTTATGAAGACTTCAGGGCAAAATGTAGCCCCCGCTCTTGCCTAACGCAGCTGTCAAATACTTCACGCTCCGAGCATTCTATATTTTTCATGCCACTTAAGGTGCATTAGAGTGGATTCTGCTAAAGTTCTGTCCCGGAGTAGTCGTCGCTACCCATGGATGTCTCTTTTAGTAGCAGCTCATGAGAGCAGTGCAGCACCTCCCCTCCAAATGGGCTCTTTCATCGGCAATATTCTGCAGCGACGTCATTTAATTCCAAAACCACCATTCGAATCAAGTTTGTCAGTCAGTCAAGCACATTTATTTATAGAGGTATCATCTAGGTAAATCAATTGCTTAAATGTCCAAGTTTAGTGTTTCCCCTACCATTATATTATTTACACGACGGCATGTAATTTCTGTCTCTACATGGTCCCCCCCCCAAAGCTGTAAACCTAGGGGAAACACTGAAGTTGTTTGTGATGCAAGAGGTTACTCATGTCTACTCTCGTCCTATGCATACCTTGGCTCAGCACACTATAGGACTGGATTTCTAGATAACCAGAGCGAGGCTCTGGACTGGTCGCTGACAGGAGTGGTTATCACGCCATACTGGACAGTCCTTCTCTGAGACAACACACATCCAGTCAGCGCTGAAGTCCCGAGTTGCAATCGAATATTTGGGTATGAAAGACAGTTGTGATTAGCGAGCCGTCCTTTACACTTACAGAGCATCAGAGCAGTGGATGAATAAGAGATGGGGGGGGGGGGGGAGGGGGAGGGAGGGGGAGATGGATGAGACCGTATGATCTCTACCCCAGATAAGACTGAGCTGGAAGGTGGTGGTTTGAGTCATCTAGAGAAGGCCAACATCGACCCAGCCTTCCACCACAGAGCTGCTGTTGATGTACAGCCCTGCAGTGCGGGGCATTAGCCCAGAGTAAAGGATAGTACACATGCAGCTTGACTCTGGATGTGAACGGGGGCTACCCCAGCTGTGGATGCAGCTGCACTGGGGACTCATGGGAAGGTTGGGGGTTGGGGGGGGCGGTTCCCCCCCCCCTCCACATCCCTCAGATTCCCCCCCAGGAGGGAAGCTGTTCTGTGGAGCCAGACACGGACCCAACCAAAACAATAGCCACAGGACCCATGGATGAGTAAAAATAGAACACTGGCTTCCTGCTGAGAGCAATGATACACTCCCCCCCCATCCCCCATTCCCCTCCTTGACTCCCACGGGACACTGATGTCACATCCTCCTCCGCTGACCAATTGGTGTCAAACCAGCGCAGCCCTCGTGGCTGTTGGCCTCTCCCTGTGCGGTGACCACGGATGACCTTGGGTCTGCCTGGCCAATAGGAGTGCGGGTGTGCGATGAAGGATGTGGAGTTTTGCCTTGTTTGTGTGGATGGTGAGGCCCTTTGATCTGTCACATTTCTGTCGTCTCAAACAGATGCTTCCAACCCCGAAGGCCTCGTCTTGTTCGACGATTAATGATTTATTGGTTCATTAATTAGCCTACTTTTCACCATCACCAGCCATCTTAATTAGGCTATCTCTGTACCCATGTTCTCAGTGCAGGCCTACATTCTTTTATCTGAAGGAACAAAACGAGCCCCCAAACCAGCGTCTCCAAATGCATTAAGATAATTGCCGGCACACGAGACTGTCTTGTCTACTAGAGGATTTTATCACCCTTTTGTGGACCTTGTTGTGCCGTGGTTGTAAACTCTGTCGAATGGCTGGGCTCATTTTCAAAGTGCTTCAGCCGGGGTCAGTAGGAAGCGCTCTCTCCATCTGGCCTTCAATGGAGAAAAATCAATGTCCCCTGCTTGTTTCTTCCTTTCCCTCCCGAGGACCCTCTTCTCAGTGTTAGGTTGGTCACCATCTGGCAGCGGGAGCGCTCGTTTAAAGCTCAGTAATGAATGTATGCATCCACACGCCTCCTGGTGCCACTGAGGCTTCCATCCTGCCAGGACGAGCACTCCTCTGCTCCTGGAGCCAACTAGGAGGAGCGCTCTTAGGATCCTTCGCTCGCCCCATACCGCCACGATTGACCCTCGTCGGGAGAGAATTTCCTATGGCTGAATGTGGACGTGACTGTATTGGCACAGTTCAACGGGTTTCATCTGTTTTGTGTATTAGATTCCCTACATGCCGGCTCCCAGTGAGATACACATGTCGGTTGGCCTGATGGGATAAATCATGTCATGTTTAAGCCAGGGATTATGAATCTGCCTCAGCGGTAGTTAGAGACGCTCACTGGCCAGGCTGAAGCGTTGTGTTTGGCAGCTGGAGACTGACCCTGGCACACTGCTCTGCTGAGTCTACTAAGCTGTTTAGACCAGGTCCCTCACACAACCACATTCTCTCTACCTTGACTCTCGCTCTCTCTCTCTCTCTCTCTCTCTCTCTCTCTCTCTCTCTCTCTCTCTGACTCTGTCTCTGTCTCTCGCTCTCTCTCTCTCTCTCTCTCTCTCATTCTACCCTTGCCTCTATCCTTCTGCCTCTGTCTTGCTACCTCTCGGCCTCTGCCTTTCTGTCGCTCTACCTCTGCCTTTCTCTCTCTGCCTCTCTACTTCTGCCTCTGTCTCTAACCCTCTGCCTCTCTGCCTAACTCTCTGCCTCCATACCTTTTTGCCTGTCTGCCTCGCTTCCCTTCGGCCTTTCTTCCCCTCTTCCTCTTTGTCTCTCTCACACACGCGCTCACACGCTCGGGGGACAGCGTAGGTCTCAGGTGTGAGGCGTCGGCAGTCTGTGTGTGTGTGTATGCTGGTTACCATGGCGGAGGGTCACATCCAGGCGATAATTAATTCCCAGTAGAGCCAGGCCAGGGCTGCCTGCTCGGCCGTGATTGGACGGGGAGAGGTGACACTTCCTGCTCCTCCGAACCCCTGTCTCGTTTGTTCGTAGAGGCAGAGGTTAAGAGTCTCACCCCAGACCTGGTAATGTTACAACACGCACGCGTTTGTCCCGCAAGCTCTCAGAGCTGCCCCGTGTTTGCGCTGCTAGAATGGTGCAATATCCTGAGAAGGAAACACACACACACACACTCCTGTCTGTGTGTGGGTCTCGGAGCCATGTCATGTGTAATGTTGGGATTACGAGTTGTTTAGCTATCCCAGGGATGTGAACACTGGCTGACCCTTTCTAACCAGAAGGAGGGGAGGGTCGCAGGGAGGGAGGGGGGAGGGGGGGTGATGCATCCGGTCGTCTTCTGAGGCCGCTGCCGCTGTTTGTCCGTGTTTGGCTTTATTCTCGTCCCGGCAAAACGTTTCAGAACCCATCCCTGTTCTCTGTGTAATTTGGGTGCCGGCAAGGCCCCCCCCCATCCCCCTTTTCCCTATTCCCCCCCTCCCAAGCGAGTTTTCACATGCCAGCGGCGCTCTCACATCAGCAGAGCTGATTGTGTGTGTGTGTGTGTGTGTGTGGTGACTCACTGCAGGAGCGGCGAGGATGACGCTGGTTGACAGCCCGTTGATGCCGGGGCCTCTGGGGGGGGGGGGGGGGGTGTTGGGGGGGGGGGGGCTCGGTCCGGTGAGCATTGCTTAACCTTCTGCTAAGTAAAGAGTCTCCTCACAAAGGAGGGGGACGGCGGAC
This sequence comes from Osmerus eperlanus, assembly GCF_963692335.1. Classification (NCBI taxonomy): domain Eukaryota; kingdom Metazoa; phylum Chordata; class Actinopteri; order Osmeriformes; family Osmeridae; genus Osmerus; species Osmerus eperlanus. The sequence continues at coordinate 9,898,750 of NC_085038.1, forward strand.
ATCAATCAGCCACTCCAGTCAGCGCTCTCTCTCTCTCCCCTGAGCAACCCGCTCTGACGCTCGACACACACCACACACACACACACACACACACACTCTCTCTCACACACACACACCTCTCAGCTGTCCTGGTGACCTCCAATGGTTGTAGACTTTTTGACCTGTGGTATTTAGCGCTTCAGCAGCATGCCCGCGAGAGAGTTTCTGCCCTGGGCTGGTCGGAGGTCTGCAGCGAGGACGATCACCTGTCATCTGGAGCCCCGCACGGACGCCCGAAGATGACACACCCTGCAGGCACAGGTGTACCACAGGCCGTAACCATGACGACTGAGTGACGGGGAGGGGAAGCAAAGCAGCCTCCGTGGCTTCCAGAACCAGAAGTCTGTTGTCATGGTGCCCCCCCCCTCCATCAGGAGCACCAGGAGTTCTGGGAACCCGGGGCGTAACCCTGCTGAAATAGAACTTTGTGTGATGATGAGGCTCACATGAGAGAGGGAGAGAGGGAGAGAGGGAGGAAACCCCCCTCATCTCCAGGCTAAAAGGTCTCCGAGCGGCGGCGTGGAGGAGAGTAGTCACCACCGGACACCGAAGCAGAGAGAGCCCACCTCGACCCCCCCTGACCCCTGGAGACAGTCGCCAATTGAATTACCCTGCAAATGACATCTGGCTCTGGGCTCCTCTCGGGGAGGGGCCTGAACACAGACAGCCCCAGCACACAAACACTCCATTCTTCTCCACACCAACCCCAGCGCTTCGCTGCGTGCTATTTTTGGGTTTCTCCAGGGTGAAAATACCCCCGTCTCCCATCTCTCTGTCTGCCTGTCTCCGACCAGAGGAATGTTGATACCCTGGTCCTCTGATCGGAGGTTCAGAGATGTGATTGAACGGACAAGGGAGGTCTTGTCATGTGGAAGTGGACTGCCGTTGTCGTGGAGGATTCCGTCCCGTCTGACATCTCCCCGTGTGTCTTTCTCAAGCGTTCCCGTTTCGAAGCCCACACGCTGTTCTCACACCTCTTATTCTCTCTCTCTCTCTCTCTCTCCCACTTGATCTCTTTCACAGTCACGCACCCACACAACCATTCTCTGTCTCTCTCCGTTCCTCCTTCCCTCTGTCTCTCTCTCTCCACACATCCCCTCCCCTCTCCAGCGAGGTTCAAGGCAGGATGTAGACCCACTCCTACTCAGGCCAGCGTGGAGCCGTCAGCGCTGGGCTGGCTGATGACTGAAGTGGAGACAGAGACCGATATTGTGTGTGTGTGTGTGTGTGTGTGTGTCTGAAGCGCGTGGGACGTGTCAGGTGAGATCCGACTGCGCTGGCTGCGCTTAAGCTCACGCATGCCTGTGTGTGTGTGTGTGTGTGTGTGATTCCAGGCTACCTCTCTAGATGGATGTAGGGTGCATGTCTTCCAGCAACTGTGTGTATGTGTGTTTCCACTTGCTTCAAACCTCTTTTACATCACAAATGTGGATTCTCTCTGTGGGCCACAGTCCAAAGTGTGTGTGTATGTGTGTATGTGTGTATGTGTGACTGAATGTGCTTGGTGGGAGACCCCATGTGTTAAACGGTGGCAAGCTGTTTCATATCCCACCACAATGTTCTCACTGCAGAACTAGACCCTGATGTTCTGTGTCAGTTCTCCATGCACAAGATCTTGATTTCTGTCAAGGCGCTTATTATGGGATGCACTGTTGTACAGAGCACTGCACAAAGCAGCCCCTAATGCACAACACTAGGAAGAAAACAGAATGTAAAAGATTTACAAGAATTGTCCTGTCTGACCTAAATCACTGCGCAAACCTTTTGTCAACAGCGACCTCTGCTGGTGGATTAGATGAGAAGGTTCTAACAGACTGCATTTCTTCAGTGCGCTGTAAGAAAAGCACTTTGCCTTATTTGTTTTATCCCCCCCCCCCCCCAATACATTTTTATTTTAGGCTTTCAGCAGAATGTTTTATTATTATTATTATTTATTGGAAGCAACGTGCACATTTTGCATATAGAAATACATGTTCCTAATAAACAATAACTTAGAATAAGGATTCCAGAAGAATAGCCCAACAGAAAAAGGGGGAAAGAAAAAAAATCATTTGCACAAAGCCTCAACAGAGAGACGAGCTAGCTAAGCACTTCCATAGGTGCCACCGCACTTCAAACCCACTACATCCGCTGAATGGAAATGGGAATGGAAATGGGAAATCCCCTGACATCCCCCCCACCAGGGGGCGACAGAGAGCTGCGGGCTGGCTGACACGCTGCTGGAATGCGGGGAGCGCTGTCCCTGGCCTCGGAAGCGTTAGGTCGTGGGAGAGTCCCCGCCGCAGCTGCCTGACAGACTGACACCGTCAGCTCTGGTGGTGGCCGTCACCCTGCCTCGTCCTCCGCTCTCCGCCGAACAGAAACAGACAGCAGCCGTTTTTTTTGTCGATTCTGTTTGAATTGTCTTCCAGAATCATTCAGGAGCGTTTAAAGGAGAGTTTAAAGTCGTATTTCCCCTTTTAAATACACAAACTGTCAACTGTTTGACTGCAACTCACAAATTCTAGTTAAGGCTTTGATAAGCCTTCTTGAAGAGTTTAGTGACACCATAAAGTCAGCTGTGTACCACGAAGGCCTCCTCAACAGAGACAGGCTGCTTGGCTTTAGGAGATGAACGACAAGAATGTGCGACCTCGTCACTGAAACTAGGTCAGACCTCGTTCTCATCATTTATGTATCTCCATGACCACAGGTAGCAGTCGGCAGCATGGGAAGGTTAACACATTGCGGTTTGGGTGTAGATGCTAATGTAGCTAAGCTAAGACTACACGATCGTTTGGGCTATGTGCATTTTGTCAGCAGGTCTGCTCAACATCCTAGCCTCTCCTTATTTCATTTAGTCCACTTTCAGGTTGCCTACTCACCACATGTGGCTTTTATTGGCAATATAGCATTTTCTCTGCCTCATATACACGCACACACACACAAAATCACGCTTTTCACTGGCAGTGAATAATTAATGTTTCCTTCTCTGCTCTCTAATGATGTCCCCAGGGCGTGTGTGCGTTTGAATTGTGTACCTCTGTGTATGTGTGTGTGTGTGTACCTCTTTGTGTGTGTACCTCGGTGTGTGGGTGTGTGTAGGCAAATTCTGCACATGTGACTACTATGTTTCCCCCACTGAAGGGTTCCTCAGAATGCACCACCTCTCCACCCTCCCGTCCCCTTGATGTAGCACACTCTATTTACATGGCTCTCGTTTGAAATGGCACATTCCAGAAGAAGGGAGCCAGCCCCTTCCATCTAGTCCTGACAAGCGTGGGTGATGGGGTGTTGCCAGTTGCCTGCTGATGACATTGGGGATGGAGGAAGTTGAATTGAATTAGAGCCAACGGGAGGAGGAGAGATGGAAGGGGTTAGAGAGAGGAGAGAAGAGGTGTCCATCCAAATATGCCAGATAATCTAGCCTGCCAATATGAACTAGGCCATACGAGATTCACATTTACAGCATTTTGTATTTAAACTAGTTTCTATAAATTTAGGCTGAGTGGCCATTTTCTCTTCCAACATAGTTTTTGGAGATTTAAATGTAACATCTTTGTAAAATGTCCTTTTGACAATCTGTAAACATTCTCACGCGGTCAATGTTTTCCACGAGCCTCGAGGGGAAACATTTGCTGGCGGACCACCAAACAGCTTGACCACACAGCACTTCCTGTGTGGCGTGTTACATCCATTACGCTCCCCTTTCCCTTGCCTCACTGTGGGAGATCCTCGGCCAATTTCCCACGTAAAAAGGCTTCAGGTGTGGAGTGAGTGAGTGAGTGGGCGAGGGTGGTGGGGGGGTGGAGTGGAGTGAGGAGTAATTGATTCAGCATGCCAACTGACAAGCTCTTAAGCTGTCGGTGACGTCTCATCGATTCCGAGCGAGTTATTGAATTTGGAAGCTTGACTTCTGTGTTGGGGCGTGTGTGCATCCCAGCTCATGTGCTTGACATACTCTCTCCTTGAACCGGCCTAGCAGAGTGGAACACTTTGGAAACAGTTTACAAACGTTTTTTCTTTTCTTTTTTCTTGGACCACCTCCATCTTTCTTTGCTCGACGGTCTGTTGAGTTCAAATTAGACGTGGTCTACAGCAGGCTGCAGCTAGCAGCCAAGGGCCTGGTCCCATTGTTTAGGGCAGACTCAGCATATGGCTGTGGTGGTGTGGGCCAGAGATTAGGGGAGGGGGGCTGTTGGGCCGTACAGGGCCTAGGGGTGCGCTCCTCAGGATTGGTTGATCGTCTTTCTAGCTCGCCACCCTCTCTCCCCCTTTCTCTACCCCCCCCCCCCCCCCCGGTGGGCGCCTGGTTGGCACATTAGCCCCCCCTCCACCCTACCATCCCCCCTTTCACCAGTCAGACACCAACCAGCCGCGGAGACCCCGACCTGGCCGTATCCATGGTAACAGAGGTAAGGCCCGGGCGCGGCGCTGGCCGTGGGCCCGGGCGGCCGGCCTCGTCCTCTTCCTCTCTGTTCGCTCCCCGTCCGTTTCCTCGGGGCCCCTCTGGTCTCGACTTGTTCATCCCCTCGCTCGACGCCTCGCTGCTGCACTCCCTCCTTCGCGCACACACTTTGCGCTCTCTCTCTCACACACACACACACACACACACACAAAAAAGGGATGAAAAACGACACGTCCCAACAAGCGATCCCTGGCGCTCAGCTGTGTGTTTTGTGTTCAGCCCCCCCCTCCCCTCCCACCCCCCCGCTCCATCTTGGGCGCCGAACAGCAGCCGTCGACGACATGCTAAACGCCTCATGAATACGTAACGATCACGCAGGGAGGGGGGGAAAAGCCATTTGTAAACACTGGAAGGTGTCGCCTGGGCACGGGGGAGAGCAGCAGGGGGGAAGACCTTGAGAGCGACAACACACGGGCCTGTGTGAGGTGTGTCTCGTTGTGGCAGGCCGTGTCCCACAGGAGCACCAGGGAGCCTGTTTGAAAACATTGTCTTACGTCCTGAAGGTTGGTTACCACCCATGGATATCAGAGGATGAATAGTGAATGAAGGTACATTTCTCCTAAAGGGGGGGGGGGGCATTTCAAGTAGTAATGCAGGCTTCAGTTTAGCTTTACCATGGGGATAGGTTACGGGTGTAGTTCAATGGTAGAGCAACCCCCCCCCCCCCGCAAATCAAGAAGTCCCAGGTTCAAATCCCCCCTGAACGTCACAGTGGTTAAAAACCTATGCTAAATAAGTGGATTTTTACATGAATAGTTTACTACCATGAAAGGGTGAGTTTCTTGAGCGAGTTGATTTGGATATTCAGTGAGGACGACATCCGCTTGAATGAACACTAAGATCAGTTGTTGTTGTTGTCAGACTGTTTTTCCTATGACCTCACTGAAGGTGAGCGTGATTCTCTACTGAGACCAGGCTGAATCCGCCTGTTGTATCCTACACACAACATGGTGGCGCTGCTACAAGCTGTGCTGGATCTGACAACAGGCAGTTTTACAGTGTGCGAGAAACCTTACATTTACATTACATTTAGTCATTTAGCAGACGCTCTTATCCAGAGCGACTTACAGTAAGTACAGGGACATTCCCCCGAGGCAAGTAGGGTGAAGTGCCTTGCCCAAGGACACAACATCATTTTGCACAGCCGGGAATCGAACCAGCAACCTTCTGATTACTAGCCCGATTCCCTAACCGCTCAGCCACCTGACTACCTTGCGTGGCTTTTTTGTTTTTGTGCCTGTGTGTGTGTTAAAAAGAGAAAGGGAGTGCCGTGTAGTGTGTGTGTGTGTGTGTGTGTGTGTGTGTGTGTGTGTGTGTGTGAATGCATGAGTACACCAGCAGGGGTCTTCACTCTCTCTTTCTCTCTGCTAACTGACCCATTTTCCTGGGACTCTCAGGGGTGGGGGCGGTGGGGGGGATGAAAGACTGCAGGGGAGCTTCTCTCTTTGTGCATCACTCCCTCGTTCTTTGATGTGGCAGTTACACAGCAGAGAGTGTGTGTGTGTGTGTGTGGAGGGGGCTGCACCTCAGTTCTACAGCTTCCACAGTCCTGGGCTGTAATGCAACACTTGAGAGAGACCACATTGTACAATTAACACGCCTCTGCAGGTGTTTGTTTATATGATTAATATATATATTTTTGTCTTGTGTACTGTGCACCAGGGCCGTAATCATAATATATATCCCCCCCCCCCCAATATTCAAATCTGGTCAAAATGACCCCCCCAATATATTGATATAAAAATAAAAATAAAATATAAATGTGCTACACTATGACAGGCAACCATGTACGCTGTCCGAAATTATCATAAAAAATGATTTTGCCCCCCCCCAATGTTGACTCCATGGCTACGGCCTTGATAGGTAGTTAGTGTATCTTTTTATAGATATTGTGGTGGATAGTGATCTTTGTTTTTCTCCATTTTCTCTCAGCTGCGCGGCATTTTCTTTTTTGTTCAATAACATTTTTATTTCTCAGCCATGGGGAGGTTCTGCTTGTGCACTTCTTTTTGGTTTTCAGTGGTGCTACAGAGTCTAACACAGATAATAGTGCATCATTGAGGTTCTCTACCATTTCATTCAGAGAGCTTTCATGATTAGTTGGCTCATATAGAGCAAACTGCTCAGAACATGTCACTGTAGCTTCATCGTCTCTAGACGTCTTGTATCCTATGTCATCCTAACATGTTAACGCCTTTCAAGCAAGAGGGAAAATGGGTTCAAATTGTAGCCTACGTTTCGAGCTACATTGACAATTGCGAAGGTAAGGTTTATCTAACTCACACATTAAAAGTAGCTAAACTAGTTATCGCTAGCTATAGGATGGATTTGAGCAGTAACATCAGCTAGGCTAGCTAGTTCACCATTTTTAGCTACATTATAATGTACTCAATTATCTGATTGCCAGCTTGCTTGCTAGTCATTAATGTTATCAGGTCATTAATTGGTCTGTCATATTTGTTCCCTATGGATAATGTAATGTAACAAAAATCTGGAAACGGGAGAGATCTCTGTGAAGGCGACCTGTTATCGGTTGATGGAAAAAAACGACAAGCCGTACAATCTGAATGTAGGGCAAAGAGAGTAATAGCTAAGGGTTATCATAACCTGTTGTGGTTATCAAAAGTCATGTTTTTAACTTAAGCGGAAGTTCTAGACCTGGCCTATTCCCCCATTTCAATTGCTTTATTATTACTAGCTTATTGTTATTCTTAATGCCATCATTGTGGTGTTAACTGACGTTGCATAACCATAACAATATTGTGGTTATCAGACATCATTTATAAATCTTCGTCTTTGGTCCAGATAAACATGTCAACAATGCTGTCAGTCCACACATTTATCACCATATCATCTCTCCACCAGTCACGTCTTCACTCTTGAACTAATACAGGGGTCAAGGAGGAATGTCAGCTTTATTAAGTTCTGGGTCATGAGCCTGGGCAGTGTTTTACATGGGGAAGAGAAGGAAACCACTGAAGGTGTTATGGTTGGCTGTATTATCAGACAGGCCGGAGGCTGATGGAAGACGCATCATAATAATATCTCCCTGCTCCAGCTCCAGAGTGACAGCATTTGACATATATTTCCATTGACCGTTGGTATTGTGGGTAACGTTGTACATGATCCTGAGGTCGTTCTTGTACATGTGAACTCCTATATATCCAGATCTACGGTCCGCAGCAGTAAACCTGATGTAGTACACTCCTCTCACTGGTGCTGTGAACACACCTGAAGAGGGGCAGGAGCAAAAGGAAAAAACATCTAGTTTCACTGTGATTGAAATGTTGACTGATGAATGGAGACCCCCCAGTGTTGGGGATACTCTGATGTCAAGGTGTGTGCTCTAGGTGAGCATATCTAGAACTGTACCTGTTACTGGGCTGTAGGCGTTGCCTATGTTGGTGAAGACTTTGCTATAGACCAGTGGTGTTACAGTGTTGAAGGGCCCAACATTTCCTGAATTAGTTAGAGCCGTGTAAAATGCCACCTTTGGTCTGCCTGTTAATAACATGTAGAAATATTGAATATGATAGCCAAGTAATGCATCATTATATTGGTGTGGGAAGAACAGTCTGTATTTACCCTCATTCTCTGCCTTCAGTTCTTCCACATGGCGTTCACGATACTTAGTCTGGCTTCCAGAGCTACGCATACAGAATGAAGCATGAATTACTATAGCCTTTAAAGAACAGTATTCTCATTAAAATATGTGTGATTGTACAACATTTAAATTCTGTAAGATTCATCCATTATCCTCTCAAAACTATGTTCACCATTACCCAAGTTCTCTGTCTGTAGATCTTTGACCTCTCCTTCACTGGCCGTCAGCCTGGCCTTCAGGGTGACAAGATCTGCAGCCTGGGCTTGAAGGTCAAAGATCATGAATATATACATTTATATTTAGATATATATAGAAATATTGAATATGATAGCTAGTAATGCAGCGTTATATTGGTGTGGGAAGAACAGTCTGTATTTACCCTCATTCTCTGCCTTCAGTTCTTCCACATGGTGTTCACTGAGACTTAGTCTGGGCTACGCATACAACAGAAAGTACAATGTATGTTTATTTATATATATATATAAGTAAAAGTACAATGCATATTAATCCATGTACAAAGACAGGATTACATGTTCTTCTTAAAACCCTCTTGTTTTTCTTCTTGATTCATCATGACCAGTAGTGATTTTGATATATTTAGAAATGCATGATACAGTAACGCAATCAGGTCAAATATTACCTTCCACGTGTCTCTGGGTGACCGACAGCTCCACCTTCTGAGCCACCACCATGTCTCTCAGAGCCCTCAGTTCAGTCAGGATGAATTGAATGGCACCATCGCTCACGCTGCCTCCTGTTTGTGGTTCACCCAGACTGTTTTTGGTGTCGTTCTCTGGGCCCCCTGTGTGGTCTCCCTGGGCCCGTGTCACAGACAGACAGAGCAGCAGAACCACAGTATGTATCTTCATCCTGAAGGGTAGCAGAGTGTTGTCACCCTCCGTGTTCAGGGACAGTTTTATATTAACCCAGATTGGTCACACCTGTGAGAACCCAAACACCTGGAAATGAGAAGAAGTAGGTCAAACCCAGGACCTTGAGAGGAGTTAAATATTAATGGCCAAGAGAGAACCTGAATCAGCAAGAATCTATGTTGTCTGATCACATCCTGTTCCTCCTGTCAGTCTTCTCATAATCTTTCCCTCCTGTTCCTCTCGTTCTTCTCATATTGTTGATGTTCAGAGTGGAGACCACAGGAGGAGGAGGGAGCGGGTGTGTGCCAGTTCTTCTTGAAGGGAAAGTTCCGTTTTGGACCAAAGTGTCCTATGTCTCACTTCTGGTAGCTATTGGTTACGTCAGTTCTCTCGCACAAAATGCAGTTTTTTTACGAGGAGTTTCGGTGATCTTCCCAAAATGATGTAACGATGTACATAGGATACAATCCTATGTCATCCTAACATCCTAAAGCTTGGTGTCTTTCAAGCAAGAGGGAAAATGAGTTCAAATTGTAGCCTACGTTTCGAGCTACATCGACAATTGCGACGGTAAGGTTAAAAGTAGCTTAACTCACACATTAAAAGTAGCTTAACTAGTTATAGCTAGTCAGGGCCGTAATCATAATATAGGAAACATCCCCCCCAATATTCAAATCTGGTCAAAATGTCCCCCCCGATGTATTGATATAAAAATAGAAATACAATATAAATGTGCTACGCTACGACAGGCACCCACGCACACTGTCCGAAATTATCATAAAAAATGTAATAACTAAACGTAAAAAACGGAAAGGAAAGGAAATCTCCCCAGCAGATTTTCGTCCCCCCCAATGTTGACTCCATGGCTACGGCCTTGCTGTGCACCCCTCTGTCTGAAGAGATGCTTGTCTGTGCATGTTTATTGTGCACGTGTGTTTGTGTGTGTGATTGTCCACTCCAAACAATCCGACATGCCTCTGCACTGTCTGCAGAGTAGGGCGTCCACATGCATACATATTTCATGTGTGCGGTGGAGGGCAGAGAGGGAGAGAGAGAGAGAGAGTGAGAGAGAGAGCTTGTGTGGGTGTGAGGGGCTGGGCAGACATGCGGAGGGAGGGAGGGGAGGGGTGGGGTGAACGGAGGGAGATCAGAAAACACATTCTCTCCCCTCAACCGCACGCATTGGTAATTCTCATCGGGTCTCGAAAGAATCGCTTGGTCTTATTCTCGTAGCTTTGACCTACTAAACTCCCTCCCACCCAGCCCAGCCCCTCCCCCTTCTCTCCCCCCTGTCCAGTGCTTGTTCAACTTGTTGTTCAGACATGAGGATGGGCACTGCGTCTGAAAGGAGGGCATGCGCACGGTACCATGGCTCCTTTGTGCGCCTTTTGAGTTGTTTAGTATTATTATTTTTTGCATCATCAGCCCGTATTCCAAAATAGCCTGCCGTTTGTGCGGAGAGGTATTTTCCATCTGGTTGAAGTGTCACTTTGGAGGAAGTCGACGGGAAAAGAGGAAAAACAGAGGGACCGTTTTGAAGCCTATTCGTTTCCCAACGCGGGAAAAAAATGGTTTCCCCCAGCACTTAATCTTGTTGCGTTAAAGTGCCATAGTGGTACAAAGAAATGGTGTGTAAATGCATTAAGCTGTATTTCCCCGGAAACACACTAGGCTAAACACACATCTGCTAAGAGGTCCTCCTACATAGCAACCCAATTTCCTGAATTGACCCTATTGAAATAGACCTGACCTCAACTACAGTCTGTTGTGTGAAAGAAAAGGCCTCTTTAGAAGATTAGGTGATATTGAGATATGGGAGGGAGGGAGGGAGGGGGGAGTCCTGGCTGTTGGCTGCGATAAAGCGCCCTCTCCTGGGACTTGTAAGGGATTAGGGCCCTTCCAGGCCTGTTGAAAGCGCCTATTAGTGGCCCTATAACAGCTGATCTGTCCTGCCCACACCACAGGGGACTGTGAAGGGCCAATTACGGCCATCTCCATCTCGTGTGCGGGGCGTTTTGAAGCTGTGTGTGTCGGTGTAGTTATTAAGCCTATAGCTTGAACTGCAAGGCTGGCAGGTTGTGCTGACTCGATGCTTTGAGGCTATAAAGCATCAGTGGTTTGTGGAGGGGTAAGAGAGGGAGTGTGTGTGTGTTAGTGTGTGTGTGTTGTGGTACAGTAGCTCGTCTCGCCGGCTCTCAACTCTGCTGTGTTGGCGTCACTCGCTTCTGTTCCGACTGTGTTGTCTGCCATGATGTCTTGATCGAGAGCTCCCTGTATTCATATCCCCTCTCTCTCTCTCTCTCTCTCTCTCTCTCTCTCTCTCTCTCTCTCTCTCTCTCTCTCTCTGTCTCTGTCTCTGTCTCTGTCTCTGTCTCTGTCTCTGTCTCTGTCTGTTTCTTACTCTCTGTCTGTGTCTCTGTCTGTTTCTCACTCTCTGTCTGTGTCTCTGTCTGTTTCTCACTCTCACTCTTTTATGCACTGTTCCTCTGTGCTTCATCTCTCTCTACCTCCCTCTCCTCTGATCTACACTCTGCCAGTGCTGCTCTGAGCTGGGGGGGGGGGGGGGGGGGTTTGGCGGCAAAACAATGGCGAGCAGTGTCTCCTTCTCTCCGCACCTGTGTCTGCCATTCAGCGTCCCCTATCAGGGCTCCCCGAACACGGACGGCAACATTCCCAAGGCTGGCTAATCAATCTGCTGGCCTTCTCCGGACCACTGGAGCTGTCTGCTAAAGAAGGGTTTCTCTCGCTAAGCTCCTTGTATCTCTCCTCTGAGATTAAAGTCCCCAGTCCTGCCGGCGTGTCGCGGGCCAGGACGGACGGACGGAGGGAGGGAGGTGGGGGGCGGAAAGGGAGACAGAGAGAGGGGGGGGGAGATGGAGAGAGACTGAGAGAGGGGGAGAAAGGGGGAGACAGACAGAGAGAGAGAAGGACAGAGGTAGAGGAATGGAAAGGAAGCCATGGACAGAGCAGACCATACTAAAGCTGTTGGATGTTCGGAATCCAGCTCTCTAGGTCCTTAGCCCTTGGCGGTTGAATAGAATTATACACACACAAAAATCACTAACACATGATTCCCATGGGAAATGTCATAGAAAACATATTGGCCACTGCACAGTTTAGTGCTACATACTGCACTGTAAGATGCTATTACTTGGACCTCATTGCATTTGATGAGTGCTTCATCTGGTTCATGGTTGCTAGGCGGACCATACCTGGGGTAGTCAAGTCCACACCCTGGAGTGAGCTGTCTGTCTGTCCTCTGGTAGGACAGGTGGTCACCCCCCCCCCCCCCCATCCCCCCACACACACTCCAAACAAGCTTTAATTGAAGCAGCTTTCATGGTCTGGTCTGCAATTATGGAAATCCTTTGTCTTCCAAGGCCATGAATAAGGCACACAGTCGGTGAATCTCAGAAAAGGCTTTGAAATATTGCAGGAGAAATCATTTCAGTAACACTAGAAGCAGGCTACGGTATGTATGTTAGAAAAAAAGGAGATTTGCGAAATTGATGATTTAAAAAAAAATGTGTTTAGTGGAACCCAAAAACGGGTTTCATGCTTAATGTGAGTTTGGATTTGGAAGTAATGTCTCAGTAATCGTGACTGAACCTTGTAGCCTACACTAGCATTAATGTTAACCAAGTTACCTGATCTGACTGCCGTTGTCACGTCTGAACGGTGCTGGGTCAAAGTCCCCTAATGTCACACTGCACACAGATGGCAGCATTGTCAAAACCATCGCCTAGCGCTGCTCCTCTGCATCGTTCATCCCAACCTACTACCCTTTTACATGTAGCAAGCCCAAGCATGCTTGTGAATAAATAGAACACGTTTTTGCACGGAGATGACAGGCAAACATAACATTTCATCACTGATTTCTACCTTGAGAGGTTGTCTTTTTATTGTTCTCGTTACACGTTTGCTAGAACATTCCACACCGTCCCAATTAGTCAGGGAGTCGTTGCGTACGAGCTGTGGGCTGCGGTGTTCAGATCTGACGGTCTATACGTACTCCCGAGTCCTCAGGGCCCTCTGCTATACCGCGTGACTGGTGACAGAACTCTCCGCCGTGATAAAAGGCGAGAGAGGTGCGTTTGAAGTCGCTGCTCTGAGCCGACACGGGCGTGTAATGTAGCCCCGCCGCGCTGGAGACGCTCTCCCGACTCTGGGCTCCTCCAATAGGCCTGAGCCACTTCAATTACTCCCCGGTTAAAAGAGCACCAGAGTGAGTTGTGTGCTGGGACTGTCGAAATGGCAGCTTTTTTTCCCTGTAGGAAGAGCGGGTGATGAGAGAGATGCAGAGTAGAAGGAAAGGTGTGCGTGTGTGTGTACATTGAGGGTTGCAACTCAGGTACAGAAGCGGAAGGATGAACGGTATATGGCCCAGACTAGCAGGACCTACACATTATACCAGTACTGGTACATATCTTCAAATAACACCTGCCTCGTCTCTGTAATATACAAACACACTGTGGAGGTGTATCAACCTGCTGTTAATATTGCAGTTCCAAATCCCCCCCCCCCCTCTCTCTGTCTATTCTCAAGGAGCGAATGATAGAGCGAAATGGAAGAACTGGATGAAAAGATTGTGTGTGTGTGTGTGTGTGTGTGTGGAATATCAGGGAGAGACTAGGTGCTCATCAGCCTTCTCTAATCTCCCTTAATCTGAATGATCCAGAAAATGTCAGGCCGAACTTGAAGGCGAAAGGGAGAGGCTGTGGGGATCGCGGGTGGAGATAAGAAGTAATCTCCAACACCCACCGCCCCTCTCTGGAGACCAGAGGGGTGAGCTGAGGAAAGGGTGAAAGAGCGGGATAACTAGCTGGAGGAAAGGGCTGAGGTGTGTTTGTGTTTGGAGGGCGCGGCCACTTCAGAACTTGTTTGTGTATATTTATGTGTGTTTTGAAGCCTTATTGAAACACAGTGTTGTTTGATATCAGGCCAGAAACACAATTTGAGTGGATGTTATTTTCTATTTGAAGCATAGGCCTATGTTTAATTCGGAAGATTCTACTTTAAAAAAAATCACATTAAAAACGGGTTTGGAGATTGACGTTGTTGTTTTAGTTTCGCAGCTTGTCGAACTGTTTGAAAAGCACATTTACTTTTATTATATTGGCACGTTGATTTGGCGCATGGGTGCATTAGGCTATATTGACTCGTAACTGTAGATTTCAATCAATATTTGACTTTATGCGACAGATGTTACGCTCGCAGGTGAATCCACTCATTTAATCGCTATCCCTATCATTTGTGTAGGTAGGCCAGCGCGGGTGGGCTTTAAAGATCTTGATAGACAGAAAGAAAGGGGGCATGCTCCACCCCCAGGCATAGCTTTAACAGCTGGAAATCCCGTCGTGGATTTCAAAGTCCCGTGATACATTTTCAGTAGCCTGTTATATTCTTAATTTTGACACACAGCTGGCCTTCGTATTAATTTATTTACCCCAAATTTAGTAAGTGCTTACCAATTTGCGAATAAAATATTTTGTGACAGACCCATGTTTAAAAGTGCATGTCGATCCGTTCCAAGTCGTGTTCCATGTTTTACTTCCGGTCTGCTCTTCTGCTGGATGATCCGTGTCCCTCTCTTGAGTGTGAAGTGAGGAGAGAGAGGAAAAGGGGATATGGGACGGTGGCTGGCTACGTTTCTCCGTTTCAGTGGATAATTGTCAGTGAGAGTGGAGCTTGGTTTCGCATGTCAATTCCTCTCATTTGAATCACAATCGGATAAACAGCGATGAAAACAAAACCACTTAATCAGTGCTAGAGAGCAAGCTGGCTTCGCTGCGGGAGATGCGCGAACACAATGGGAGACGTCGCACTCCGATTGGAATACAGTGGTGGCAATAATGTGTTTTCTAAAATAAGGGGTGGACAGTCGAGGGTGATATTACAGCAATAATTTCACAATTTCCCGGACCCTAATGTCAGAGTGGTTTTGGAATGAGTGGATTACATCACTCTGGGAAAAGTATATTTTGACAGGACGGTAGGAATTTTGATGGAAGCCTCGCAGCTCGTGAAGCCGGACATGCGCTAAATGAAGACGCTGTGCCTGTTTGTTTGCAGCTGAAATCCACTAGGAAGCAATTTACGACGCAGTAGTAATCAGTGAATTTAACATCTGGATAAGCGAAAAAAGTCAGTTCAATATTTCTTCACTGCAGATATTGGTATGAATAGGAATATTCCTTTCCAGTCATTGCCAGTTATAATTCTACGTCTTCGGAGCGCCGGTGAACACCATCTGTCTTCACAGAGTCGCGTCTGTCTCACTTGTGTATTCAGCGTGTTTCAGTTCATGCCTCTAAAGAATGTACCTACTTGACGGTAACTACACTGACAGGATGGATCGAGGAACGCCACAAAGGAAAACCGTGTACCGGATCTCTCTCACCTTGGTTAAAAAAGAAAGCTTGCAGGATGGAAGCGCTTCGGCGCAGCGACGCATCGAGAATCCCAAAGTGGGCGCTTACCGTCGCGAGGGCTCCTCGGAGATTCAGAGGAGTTGCTTGCTCGAGGAGTTGAGAGAGGTCGATGATGAATCGGACGATTTCTCCTCGCACAACAACATGAGGAATTTCAGAACGTTTAGCACTGGCCAGCTGGAACTGGGGAGACTCAAATTGTCCAGGAAGGTGCATCATTTACACAAGGACTTAAAGGAAACGGCGACCAGCCCCGTGACAGGAGATGGTAAGGGAACTTCGGAAAACATTTCACCACAGAGCCAGAACGCGCATGATGGGGTAAGTGGGGCACAGGAAGGGTCCAGGGACACGGACAGGATTCAGGGAGACACCCGCACCGAGAAGGACCCGACCTCGAAAGCGCCCGCCGCCAACGGCGAGAACGGCGGCGTCCACAAAAAGCAACGCCTCCTCAAGGCCAAGAGCACGGAAGAAAGGACCACGGAGGCGCCCGCCAACGGGGACGGGAGCGCCGCCGGGCCGCCCAAGAGCAACGGCAAGGCGGCCCCCCCCGAGACCACCCCCCCCCCTGAAGAGACCCCCCAGCCTGCTGCGCCGCAGCTTCAGCTTCCGCCACTGGACGGGCGGCGAGCTGCTCCGCCTCCGCGCCCTCTCCAGGGACAAGCACCACAGCAGCTCCGGGTGCATCGGCCGCGACGAGGCGGCCCGCGGAGGAGGAGGAGGGGCCGACGAGCCCGCCGACGCCGCCATGGTCCTCCGGAACCCCAGCTACGGCGAGTCGGACCCGCCGGAGAGGAAGAGGAACACCCTGGAGGTGGGCGCCGTGTTGAACAGGGCCGACCCGGCGCTGGAGGAGGCGGGCCGGCGGGAGCGGGCCCGGGGCAAGAACCGCACGCTGGACAACAGTGACCTCCTGCAGCTGTCGGAGAAGAGCGTGGCGGAGAAGGAGGGCTTCCTGAGGGGGGGCGGGCGGGCGCTCCAGCGGCCACGAGAGGCGCCTGGTGCGCTTCTTCAGCGGCATCTTCTCCCGGAGGGACGGCGGCGGGGCCACGTCCACGCCGCTGGGCAGCCCCGGCAGCGCGCGGCCCCTCTGGAGGGGCCCCGGGAGGCGGGGCGGAGCGGCCGGCTCCCAGTCCAGCACGGAGAGCATGAACGGGAGCCAGGCCGACGGTAATGGACGTCCTCCAATCTCTCTCGCCCTCCTTTTATTTATTGTTTTGTGTGTGTGTGTTTTTTACTCCCCGGTTCGCATTTCGTACCTCTACCAACTTCTTTCTGTCCCTCACGCTTGAGCTTACCTGCTCAACACACACACACACACACACACACACACACACACAGACTCCTCTCCTACAGCTAGTCTGGTGGCCCCCTGTTTGCCTTGATCAGCACCTCTGACGGTCGGCTGTGTGTCAAGCTCACGGAGCCCAGGCTCCGCAGGCCTGTGTGTGTGTGTGACGGGGGAGGTCAGGTATTTGTTTTGGACAGGAGGGTGATGTTTGGTTGCTCAGCTAATGGATTCCCCCGGCGTTTGCCTTTCATTAGAGTGTGCTGTTGTCTCGGGCTCTCTGGCAGCCTTGTAAGTCTCTACATGTGCAGCAGATAATGCCATGCAGGTGGTGTACACATGGAAGGAGAGGAGGGGGGAGGGGGGGGGGGGTGAAGAAAAGCTGGAGTCCGTTGGCATATCCTCTGAAGTCCTCCATAGGAGTCTTTTATTGTTCACTCGCTCTGTCTCTATCTCTGTCTCTTTTCTTTCTCTGTCTGTCTCTCTCTCTCTCCCTCTCTCCTCTTTCTCTCTCTTTGTCGCTCTCTCTCCCCTCTGCCTCTGTTCTTTCTGAGTCTCATACCTCTTTCCTGTGTGAAGGGATATGTGATAGAGGAAGTAGGCATGTTTCCATGCAGGGCCAGTAGACTACCCCCCCCCCCCCACCCCCCCCCCCGTCCCAAAACGGCTCCTAACCACAGCTTCCCTCCAATCATCATGGTCCTGGGTCTGGCTGCAGTAGTGTGAGACCAAACCAAGCCCCCTCTGGCCGAGTTGGGCCTGGTTGATCTGACAAGGGGGCTGGGTCGTGTTCCAGCTTTGCTTTAACGGGCTGACTTTGGGGTCGTGCTTGAATGAACTGACCTGCTCGAAGCTCTACTGCCTAGTGGAAGCCGGTAGGACCTAAAGTGTGTGTGTGTGTGTTTGTCTTGCCAGTGTAAAGAGTCGCCCCTAATGATGCAAATGACAGTAATATACAGTCGTTGTATACTAGTGAGGTCTACAATGCCTCCTGGAAACAATGAAGCCAGCTCCTCCTCTCCCCCCCCCCCCCCCCCCCCACCTCACCAGATAGCAGCTCTAATGAACTGGTTTGGATGGCACCCGGTCTTGTGAGTGTGGTGGTGGTGGTGGTGGGGGGTGCTTCGACATTTCTGGAATTCCTGAGACCCCTTCGAGTAGTAACGGGCCACCTCAGCAGCAGGCTGCAGCCTGGAGGGGCTCGGGAGGGAGGGGCTCTGCAAGGGTCAACTGCTGTTTGGGTGCTCTCCCGTCAGCATGACCCAGCCTCTGCATGTGTCGTGTCTGGGTGCTGTTGTGGTGGGTGGTGCTGGGTGGGTGTGTCCAGGCCCCAGAGGGATGAGGAAGGGGGGTCAGGGGACGACGTTATAGCATGGGGGGGGGGCGGGGGTCTGTCTGTCCACTGAACGAACGCAGCGTCACTGGGTTGTCCCTTTTTTTGCACAGATACACACTCCACCACACGCCGACACTGCCTGTCTCCCTCCTGCCCAACCACTCTGACCACTTTTAGTGGTTCACGGTGTCAGGTAGAGGTGTGGTGTGTGTGTGTCTTGGGGGTGGGGCGGGGCACTGGGGCTATGGGTGTGGGTTATAGTTTCAGTTTGCTTTTGTACTTATATACGTGTGTGTGGGTGAGTGTAGTGCAGGGTATGGGTGTGAGTCAGTGCCGGTTACAGTAGGAGTGTATACAGAATGTGTGTGTGTGCAGCGGGGGGTAGTGTGTTGTGACCTACATCCACAGCCATGCAGAAGTAATGTGTGGGACATGCGTGTCAAAAGGCAGCCGTCTGTGTGTGTGTGTGTGTCTTAACCGAGGATACCCAGAGGAGTCGCCCATCTTGCTAACCTCCTCACAGAGCTCCTATCACACACACCGAGATGTGCACACACACAGACACACAGTCACTTTCACACACCTCACTAGGTCACATCATTGGCGTGCTGCATATTGACTCTTCTCTCTCCTTGCTCTCTCCTTGCTCTCTCGCTCTCTCTCTCGCTCTCTGTCTTTGTCTGTCTGTCTCTCTCTCTCTCGCTCTCTGTCTCTGTCTGTCTCTCTCTCTCTCTCTCTCTCTCTCTCTCTCTCTCTCTCTCTCTCTCTCTCTCTCTCTCTCTCTCTCTCTCTCTCTCTCTCTCTCTCTCTCTCTCTCTCTCTCTCTCTCTCTCTCTCTCTCTCTCTCTCTCTCTCTCTCTCTCTCTCTCTCTCTCTCTCTCTCTCTCTCTCTCTCTCTCATGCACAC
>NC_085038.1:9917876-9925376 GCF_963692335.1 Osmerus eperlanus
CCCTTGTCTTGTGTGTCACGCATGTTGGCCCGCTGGGATGAAGTGGCGAGGCGCGCCGTGTCAGCAGAAGTGTAGTCGAAACGCCAGGTCTCAACCCTCCAGCAGAGGGGGAGAGGGGGAGAGGGGCAGAAGAGGCCAAGATAACAAGATCAGTTTACCGTTTTCACTTTGCATAACTAACCGCAGCTACCGAGGCAGCTGCCAAATCAAGTCGAGAGCTGGAGAACGTGTGTGTTCCACTGCGGCGACGCATAGCCGGCACGGTACATTGGCCCGAGGCGCAAAACATCCTTCATGTGTAGCCCCCCACTCCCCTTCCCACGATAAGAACTCTGCATTGTACCCTGTGCAGCCCTTCCTTGTTTGCATGGCCAGACACGGGTCGGTATCTGAGGGGGGGGGGGGGGGGGGGGGGGGGAGGAGAGGGTTCCAGGGACCCTGGGAGCCCAGATAGCCCCGGCGTAGGAAGGCAGCTGGGCGTGCCAGGGGGATTTGGAGCGCTCTGAGTGTCTGTAGAGCTGATAGGGGGAGAGGAGATGGCGCTGGTCCATTCCCACGCAGCCGTGGACCTGCATCTGTTGGGCCGGCCCCCGGCCGGGGAACTGTGTGTGCCTTGTCTCTCTGGTCAGGGGCCGAGGCCGTCGTGTCGGGGGACGGCTGGCACACACATGCATGGAGCTGCTGTGGCCTGATTCCCTCATTCGGATCTCTGTGAAGAAAGCCACATGAGCGTAGACTAGGCTTGACAACGCATGCGAGGTCTCTCTCTCTTTCACTGTCTGTCCTCTCGCTCGCTCGCTCTCTCTCACTCACTCTCTATCTGTCTCTCTCTCTAGCACACATCACAGTTCTGCTCCAGGGACTTGAAGCCACACATTCAGAGGCAGCCTGCTGTTGGCTCTGTCAGCAGAGTCTGGGAGCGGCTGGTGTCATTCCTGGCTGTCGCTGGTCTCACTCCACCCACCCCCACCCCCCCCCCCCCCCCCCCCCCCCCCAACCTCACTCAGGACAACTGCCTCACCTCAGGGAGCCCTCACCTCATATGCCCCTGCCTGCCTGGCTGCAGGGAGGGGGCAGTTGATCATGAAGCCTCGTTCAGCGTGGGTTATGACTCTTTGGGGAATGGCTCTTTGAGGTTAGGCTGTAACTCCTTGGGGTTATGACTCATTGGAGTTTAAGACTCGTCTGGTTATGAATCGTTCACAATCAACACCACTAAATGAGCCTTCGTCAACACAGCGCCACTAAAACCACCGCTGTTGTTTCTATGATGAGTCCAGGCCACCCGTAACCCCCAGTGCTAGCGTTAGCCCCCAGTGCTAGCGTTAGCCCCCCAGTGCTAGCATTAGCCCCCAGTGCTAGCGTGAGCCCCAGTGCTAGTGTTAGCCCCCAGTGCTAGCGTGAGCCCCCAGTGCTGGCGTTGGCGTTGGTGTGGAATGACTCAGCGACCCGAGGGAGACCGTCTCCTCAATGCTTCCTCTTGTTTCTCACACGGCTCTGGTGGCGTCTGAAATAGCCTGAGTCTGGCTGCAGTGGGCCTGTGGCTGCTTCGCTCCACTGTGTTGTTCCCAAGCTGGGGGCTACATTTGGAGAGTGTTTGTTGGAGCCTCAAGCCAGAACGGGGAGGTCGTGACTTGGGAGGTTGACTTTTCCAGAAGCTACTATTAGGATTTGGGTCTACAATGAGAGAAGCCTATCCTCCACAACGAACCGAGTCATCCTCAAATTTTGATAACCAACATTTGGCGGTTGTATTCACGACCAAATAGTCCGAAAGCCCAAATACACGGATCCATATCCCCGCCCCCCCCCCCCGGGACAATGCTGTCTCCTCGGCCAATGGGAACACTATCTCTTTTCTCTCAGCCCTGCTGTGGTTGGATGGGCTGCCAGTCTCTTCCTGGTTCACTTCCTCCCCCCGGGCCGTTTTAATCAGCGCGAGCAGGGCTGCTTGCTAACGGTGACGGAGCAGCTAATGATGCCGGCGCTCTGAGAGGGGCTGGAGAGAGACAGCACCCCAGCCCTGATGGATCACTGGAGCCTTTATTACAAAAAGCCTCCTTTATATTCTGGATGTTTTTATTATGTTTTTTTTTTTTTGCCCCTGAGGCTTGATTAGAAGAGTGGTAATGTTATTCAGTGAAAGTGCGTGTTTTTCAAAGGAGGAAAAATATTGCATGTTGCCGAGGTCATGTGGGTTGCTGCTGGCCCAATCGCTGACCCAGAACGGTTTCCTGTGTGTGTTTGTCGGCGTGCTGGAAGAAGGCAGGAGAACCCCCCCCCCCCTTTTCTCCCCCTCCCTCCCCCACCTTCTCTCTCTGCAATATCTTGGGCTGCTAGTAGTTGAGTAGACCAGGGCTGCATAGAGAGGCCTAGACCAACTGCCCCCGCCCCCCTAAACACCCAATCCACCCTTCACACAGAGAAGTCTCTAGGTCACCACGCTAGACAGCCCTGCCAACGTAGATCGATGACGTGACTGATTGGCTTGGATTGATTTAATTGATGATTGTCGGATGTGACGGATGGGTTATGGTTGGGGGTTAGTGGTTAGGAGCTGGACTCCCGAGTACCTTCCACAAAAGGGGCATCGCATGTTAGAAAAGAGCGAGTCGCACGTCTTCTAATGCTTTGCGTGTCGTCGACCGTTAAATCCGCCTCTGCTTTTCCCCTGCACGCCTCGAACTCTGGCACCAAGCACGGAACCGCGGCGGAATTTGCCGGCGTGTACTATAACCTGACGGACGGAATGAAGCCGCAGGTGGTGACTAGGCTGTGAAACACACACATACACGTACACACACACACACTAACACACACACAAAATGTAGCCTGCAGGTTGTACTGTTTGAAAGCATCAGCAGACCTTTTCTCCAGCCTCATCCACCCTCTCCTTCTTCAGTATCCTGTAGTGGGGTGGACTACAAGACTAGAATAACACACCACCATCACCAGAACACCTTCTCTAATAGACTGCACAAAGATTTGACACAGCTTCCAACCCTCTCTATTTCTACAGAGGGTAATTGAGATATCGGTCTCGAGCGAAAACGGAAACCTCCGCAAATTCGTCTGAGAGGCTTTGACACACAACAGCGATGGCTTAAACATCATCATTCTGCCAACAGTCACGTCCAGGCCCTGACTGGGGAACTGTGTTTATGTCAAAGCACTTAACAGCAACAGGGAATTATGGTAGTTTGTGCGCGCTCATCCACTTAACCTGTTCTTATTCATTTGGGAAGTGAAGCCGCAACCCTGATGTTCTCCTGCGCCTACACACACACACACACACACACACACACACACCCGCCACGGCCCAACCAGATTACTGCTGGAACAAAGGGGAGACTAACAAACAGTACCTCAGAACAGACCAGTTGGTTCTGCTTTGCATGTGTAGCCGTATGCTGCGATGCCTCGGATAAGCCTGGTTTAGCAGGGCCTTCCTGCATCTGTAATGACCTAGTGTAGAAGAGAGAACGACAGGAGGTCACTGGGAGGGAGGGAGAGAGAGGGGGAGCAGAGGAGAAGGAGTGGGGGGGGGATGAGTGAGTGAAATGATGGCGTGAAGGGCGAGGGGCATGATAATGATGTCACGTATGACCAATGAGGGAATGCTCGGCTGATTTGTCACCGTCGATCTCTTGTTAACCCCCCTGCAACACACACAATGTCACACACACACACACACACATGCACACACTCCGCCTGGAACCGTGTCTGCAATTCCCTCAGGGGATGAACGGTTGGCTCCACCCGTGTGTGTGTGTGTGTGTCTGTGTCAGTCACAATGGCCACCTCCCCCCAGCAGTGTGTTGTGGGTGTGTTTGGGGTGCCCCCTGGGGGCCCCCTCCACTACTGAGACAATAGGATCATTAGTCCATTAGGATCCTGGCCGTGTGTGTGTGTGTGTGGGTGTGAACATCTCTTAAGACATAACTAGCCGCTCCCAGACCTGTGTGTCTCTGCATGGCCAATGAGATGCTCCAGCGTGCTGACGTTTGACTGGCACACAGCCACAAAAACAAAAGCAAAGATCCGTTCCGGAAAGCCGGCGATGTTGATACTTGGATGACAAGAGGAGGCGAAGCTACCAGGGCGGGGTCCGAGTCAGTTGTTGCTCCGTCAAGTCATCCAGGCTGGGTTCCAAACAGCCAGCTTTATCGGTGCGGTCCAATAACAGACCGCGGCGAACGCCATTGATTTCTGTCCCCTGAAACTGACGCGACGCGGCACGGTCCATGTCGCTGACGCCTGAGGGAATGTCATCCAGTCACATTCCGGCCAGACTCGGATGGCTGACGTCACAGAGGACCCCCCCTCTCTCTGTTTCCACCTCCGACGCGAGAGAGAGGCGCATTCCTCAGGTTGCAGAGGTCCACGCCTCTCACCTTGCGCCACGACAACGCAAATACCTTCGTGGCCTGACTCCCGAGACCAACGCCTTGTTTTGTAGCCTGTTTTGAAATTCACCACGACAGTGTGGACACAGTATCCTCTGTCCTGTGGTACAGTCATAGATATGTACTATATAGTGCCATGTCTTTGACTGAAATATCCCAGCATGGTAAAGAACTGGGTGTATTTAGATTTGTGGATATTGATGCTTTGTTTAACTGACGTGTATTAAATAAAGGTGTAGGCCTAACATTAAACAAACACAGATCTTGGCTGATATGTTCGTCTGTGGATGTTGAGCATGAACCGGTTCTTCGGTCGAAGGTAAAAGACCCAGCTCTGTGGTAAATTTGCTCGCCTCACTGACATTCCTGGCACAACGCAAGTCGAAGTAACTATTACTTTTCGGTTGAAGCCCGGCTATAGGAGGGAGGCAGAGTTGCTGATTCGCCTTCTTCAAGCCTGCCTCCTCATTGGCTTTTTAGAAGATGGATCATGTTGGTCAGCTGGATGGATGGTGGTGGCCGTGGCTTTGCTAGTTGGGTTCTTCCGAAGTATCCACTCTAAAGCTGGCTTTCCGGGTTGGGGCTAGGGTTAAGTGAGGGTATGGTCTCCCCTGCCCCCCCGTCAGACACCCAGGCACGCTCCAGGACCCTGCCCTACTATTGTGCTACAACAGAGCGGTGTGCTTGAACTGGCTGCCGTCGAGGTGTGTGTGTGTTTGTTTGTGCTTGTGTGTTTGAGAGAGGGAGAGAGAGAGGCCCACCCTGCGAGAGTTGCTTTGTGAGTTGTCCGCTTGGACGGCTGCCAAGTTCTCCATTCTCTGTCGCCCTCCCCCTCTCCCCCTCTCCCTCCCTCCCCCACCCAACCTGCTTCCTGGCATTGTTCCCCAGGTGGTGTTTCCCCTCCTGCACCTCGACACGTGTCTGTGTGTCTCTCTGTGCTCCACACGCCCCGGTCCTCTCTGCCCACCTGTCTATCCAGCACAGGTTTGAGTGTTGAATGTGCCTCTTGAGGAACCTAGGACGATGGATCATGTCAAGACCTCCAGGTTTCAGTCCTGGTTTTGTGTTTAGCAATGGAAAGGAGCATGTTCTCAGTCCAGCTCAGCCTAGTCAGTAACAACGCAGCCTCCCTGTAGCCCAAAACTGCTCAACTGGAAGAATACACTTTTATTGATCTGGTGACGTGACACACACACACACACACTCGTGCAGGGTGCAACAACACCAACCGACACACTCTGTGTCCTCTCCGAGGGCACCCTGGAGCAGTGGTCAGCCACGTCAGGACGACGGGGCGTCAGGTCCAAGTGCTGCCCCATGTCCCGGCCAGGAGAGCGCCTTGCATGTTTTTAGTTAAGGTTATTAGCGGAGGAAACCCATGTGAGCATTTGGACAACATGCAAACTCCACACAGAAGCCCCTGAAGATAGACCAGACCAGACCTGACCAGGATAGACCAGACCAGACTAGGTTAGCCCAGACCAGACTAGGTTAGCCCAGACCAGACTAGGTTAGCCCAGACCAGACCAGGCAAGCCCAGGTCAGACCAGTCCAGACTCTCATGCCATATGAGCTCCCTGTAGTATCTAGGCTGCGTGGGTGGCAGCATTAATCCATGTTGGAGGGATGCTGTGTTTTGCAGCTAATAGATAATAGGCTTAAAGCGTGCTGTAATTCTCCCTGAGCAAACTGTGTAGGAGCTGGACTAATGGAACAGAGCCTCGCTCGGCCCTCCCTCTCTAGTAGACTCTGAGTACCAAGTTATTCACCTCGTCTCTCCTTTACTTCTCTCTCTCTCTCTCTCTCTCTCTCTCTCTCTCTCTCTCTCTCTCTCTCTCTCTCTCTCTCTCTCTGTCTCTCTGTCTCTCTGTCTCTCTGTCTCTCTGTCTCTCTGTCTGTCTCTCTGTCTGTGTCTGTGTCTGTGTCTGTGTCTGTGTCTCTCTGTCTCTCTGTCTCTCTGTCTCTCTGTCTCTCTGTCTCTCTGTCTCTGTCTCTCTGTCTCTCTGTCTCTCTGTCTCTCTGTCTCTCTGTCTCTCTGTCTCTCTCTCTCCGTCTCTCTCTCTCCGTCTCTCTCTCTCCGTCTCTCTCTCTCCGTCTCTCTCTCTCCGTCTCTCTCTCTCCGTCTCTCTCTCTCCGTCTCTCTCTGTCTCTCTCTCTCTGTCTCTCTCTCTCTGTCTCTCTCTCTCTGTCTCTCTCTCTCTGTCTCTCTCTCTCTGTCTCTCTCTGTCTCTCTCTCTCTGTCTCTCTCTCTCTCTCTCTCTCTCTCTCTCTCTCTCTCTCTCTCTCTCTCTCTCTCTCTCTCTCTCTCTCTCTCTCTCTCTCTCTCTCTCTCTCCTCTCTCTCTCACTGTCTCTCTTGTGTCTACATCTCTCTCACTGTCTCTCTCTCTCTGCCTTTTACTCTCTTTGTCTGTCTCTCTCTCTCTCTCTTTTACTCTCTTTGTCTCTCTCTCTCTCTCTCTCTCTCTCTCTCTCTCTCTCTCTCTCTCTCTCTCTCTCTCTCTCTCTCTCTCCTCTCTCTCTCTCTCTCTCTCTATGTCTCTCTCTCTCTCTCTGTGTCTCTCTGTGTCTCTCTCCCTGTGTCTACTCCAGTTGTTTGGGAACAGGAAGGCCCTGCTTCAGTCCTCTTACCTCTCCACATCTTCTTGTGGATCTTCCATCTCGTGTTCCTGTTGACCCGACCAGTGTGTTTGTGTATGTTGGTGAGTTGGTGGGCGGGAGGGAGGGGTTTCGGGTGTGGTGGTGTGTGTGTGTGTGTGTGTGTGTCAGTGGGTTCGGGCCTCTGTTATGTTCGCACAGCTGCCGTTCGTATACAGTCGGCGCGAGGAGACCTTTGAGGACCCATATCACGGAGTCAGTACGGCTTGTCTCCAAACATCACCCTGGACACACAGGAACGTACCAGACCAAGACCGCGACCCTGAATACTCCGAGAAATCCCTGTGCAGGCTGATTGACAGTCTGATCTGTGTGTGTTCAGGCTAATCCAGTGGAATGTCATGCAGATGGGCTGAGGGGTTTATGCCACCTACGTGTGACGGAGCTCGACACTTCGGCTCCCGTGTGACGGCTCCTCGACCTCTGACCTCTGTCCC
>NC_085038.1:9930376-9956838 GCF_963692335.1 Osmerus eperlanus
AGTGCAGAGCTCTACAACTTTTCGGTGGTCAGAGTTGAGGAACAGTCTGTATTGACCAGCCAATGTTAAAACATCTCAGCTACCAGGCGAGGTGAAAAGAATACAACAGCAGCATCTCGATAACAGGAGCTAGCTAATTGAATGTATGGTCAACATAAAAAAATAATGCTGCAGTGCAGTAATAACATATCAGTACCTCAGCGACAGTATTACAATATCGTCTCATTGGCAGGAGTGCCTAGTACAGTGCAGCAAAAACGACAAACCCCCAAAACATCGTTAGTGCCCCATCAGCCACTCGTGGATGCATTCTGTCACCAGACAGTGTCACAGCAGGACCATGCAGAGAAAGGGACACATTTGTAGTTGGCACAAGATGTTCACCTCCATAATGCGGCATTTCCTCCTGCATGCGCATGCTGACAACTCTCTACCATGCGTAGTGATGCAGTCACGTCTCCTTAGAAACCAGCCGACACTCTTCCTCCCCCAGGGTATTGTGGGTAACCTGGCCAGTGGGAAGTCAGCCCTGGTGCACAGGTACCTGACCGGGACCTACGTACAGGAGGAGTCACCTGAAGGTAAGCCCCGCCCTACCCCAGAGACCCCTCCCCCTGATCTGTCTCCAGGTTCCAGGTTATCGTCATTGTACTAAAAGGGAGATATCATTTTGCAGAAAGAACAGAATACGTATGACGGCATTAACGAGAACATCAATACAATAAAACCATAGCGCAATTACCAGAACATTTAGATTGATACCAAGTGCAAGTAGAAATGTGCAAGTAAGCAAATGAGCAAAGTACAAGATTCCTTGCACTAGTCTGCCATTAAGAACTGCAACAGCACTTGGGATGAAGGAAACTTGGAGTCTCTTAGTCCTCCAGATAGTGGTTCTGAGAAGACAAGCTGAGGGCAGCAGCTGGACCATCCACTGCACTCACGGGGGGTGGATGGTCCTTTGCAGTCAGTCCAGTGGAGCATTAGCCCTCCTATGGACCTGCCGGTTGTAAATGTTCAAGAGCTGAGACCTTGCATGGCATTTTAACAATCCTTCCAAGTCAGTTCTTATTGGACATATATAGGTTTCCAAACCATGCAGTAATACGAAAGGGTAAAAACAGATTCAATAAAACCTCTGTAAAAGACAGTCCTCCTCTCAGTTGAAATGCTAACAGTTTGCTGGACTTTTTTATAGGTAGCGTCAACATGGGATTCGAATCTGTTTATCAAATAGAATACTCAAATATTTGTAGCTGTCCACTTGGTCCTCTAGATGGTTATCCACTAGGTCTGTGTTACTGTGGTTGGGTTTCCTGGTTCAGGCAGTAACATATGTGGGCGGTGCTCAACTCCTAAACACCCTATCGTCCCCAACAACCAAATGATCGCCCCTTAGGAAGTAATCAAGAGTATTGAAACAGCTTTGTATGTAGTTCAAAGTGATCTCAGGAGCTTTCGAGTCCCTTTTGACGCATTTATCAAAGGTAGAAATGAGCATAGCAACCACAGAGGAATCAGACTGTGGCTTTGAGGCTATTTCTGTCTGGTTCGTGCCAGTAAACAAGTTAGCTTTTTTTCTTCTTCTATTCTTCACCGTATGTTTGGCCCCAAAGCAAACTGTTGTAGTCATGCTGCCTGTCCTGAAGCAAAGCCTGAGGCAAATCTCAACAGTCACACAGTTTCTGTTCTCCTCTCCTCCTGAGCCATAACTGGGTCGAAAAAGCCTTGACAGGTGAAAGAACCCTGCTCCTGTGTGGTTGAAGAGCAGGTGAGAAAGGGCGGGAAAAAACCCGCCGTCGTGATCGAAATCTACAGTAGCGTTAGCGTGTCTAGTCAGCAACAGCTCAAGCCCTGAGGAAACGGCCATATTCCCCATCCATTATTGAGGCCTCCGAGGGGCTCCCTGCCAACTCACCCACATATGGGACACTCCTCAGGCTAAGCCCCACTTTTCAAAGGCCTCCGTGTTAATATTTCAGCACTTTTTTACTAGCGCTCTCACAAGGCCTGTGGAAAACTTGCCGGTTACATACATATATATATATATCTCTCCTAAGCTTCAGTCACAGTGAAGGGTAAAGATGTATCCCCCCCCCACACACACACACACGCGCACGCGCGCACACACACACACCCCTTCCGGCAAGTTTGTCAGATCAGCACTCAGGCCAGGAAGGGGTTGAGGCGAGGAGAGGAAGGTGTAAAGGGGAGAGCTGGGGGACTGGAACAGTAGTCTACTGTGTACAGTATGATTGTCTGAGTTGTAGGCCTCAGCAGCCTTCCTAGAAGGGGACCATTACTGCTGGCCCAGGGCTCAGTCCGCATACCGGTGGCTCCGCGATGGGAACAGCCCAGAACTAATGTCACCGGGGTGTTTTTCGCTTCTTTGCCTCTAGATTATAACGCGCCCTGCCAAGAACAACACAATACGGCCTTTCCTCGGGCAGAACAGCATGCCTAGCGAGGTTAAAAAACAACAAAGGCCCCCGATCTTTGATCCTTCCCAAATACTTGGCACCGCCTCCCATCTAGGAAGCAGTGTTTCCACCGACGAGAAATCTGCCCTCCCAGCCCCTTGATAGCGTTGTGTAACCGCCTAGCAATAAAACGGGGGGGGGGGGGGGGGGGGTGCTTGTTTGATAGGGCCTCGTTGTTTTGAAATCCCCCGTAGCTAAAAATACCTCACTTCTTGAATTCTCATGGTGATTGATTTGGAGTCGTGCATTCTTTCTCCCGGGGCTGGCCTGGCGGCCGTGGAGCCACAAAGCCACTAACCAGCTCTATTCTGGGCTGCAGACAGGAGGCCTGCACTGGTCTACAGACCCTCAGCTAACCAGAATCCGAGGCTCTCTTTATGAATGAGGATTACCCGCTGGGAACTTCACGTTATTCACTTATTTGTTTTTCAAAACAATTTGCTCCGAGCATGGGTTTGATCATTCAAACTAATGACACGACAGGCCAATACTGAGAGGGTAGAAAATGTTGCCTCTTTTTCTAGTGGGTCTTGTTTCCCCCAACTTATGAATGGCTGCTTTCTTACACCTCTCTTTGGGGCCCAATTTCAGGGGCCCTTGAATAGTTTGTGAGGTGTGCGTTCGTTGAGACCCCAATGTTCTGTTTTCCAAGGTACCCCTTTAACCCAAAAACCAGTGCTCATTCTGAAGCTTACAGGAACCTTACCACAGTTACACAGCTAGTGTGTGTTTCCTTTTATTTAGCTACAAAGGGTGTAGGATGACAGTACTGATGATGATGATGATGATGATGTCACAGTAACACCCACTCCTTCTTACAGCCTCTTGCACCGCTCCGCCTCTGAAGCACTTCTGCTCTTGTGTCTGTCAGACCTGGGATGAATGCTCTCTCTCTCTCTCTCTCTCTCTCTCTCTCTCTCGCTCTCGCTCTCGCTCTCGCTCTCTCTCGTTCTGTCTCGCTCTCTCTCTTTTTCTCTCTCTGTCGGTCTCTCTCTCTCTCTCTCTGTGTGTCGGTGTCTCTCATGCTCGCTCTCTCCTACTCTCTCTGGATGGGACTTTGTGCAGTGTCTCTTGTGTGTGCATGTATAACTGGCCTGCACCCTTTGATTTGCTTTTATTTCCTCTCTCTCTCTCTTATCTTGGCTGCACTTGTAACTAGCCGACGTGGATGCAGGTAACTATCCTCTCTATCCTCTCTCTTCTCTTCATGCCCCAGGGGAATGGGACTAACCACAACACAGTTACATCTTGATGAAAGCCCAGGTTCCTTGAAAATCGCTCCCGCTAGCTCAACGATAATACATTTAGCTCCGCAGCGCCACTTTGAATTGGGTGGCCCCCGAAGCGAGGCTTAACAATATGGTTCGTTTGACATGTTTTGTTTGTGTTGACTGAACACACGCGGCGAGAGCCAAACACGGGACCTGGGGCGAGTCAAGCTGTTACTGTGTTAGCCTTTAGCCTGTAGCTACATGGAGAGCTCTCTTCATTCCCTTCAGACTGGCCATCTTTCCTCTTTAGCTTTAGCCCACTCTTCACCCACATCCCTCACGGTGTTTTGCAGTCCATTACTGCTGTACCACACACACACACACACACACACACACACACACAAACACACACACACACTGCTGACTCAGCATGGAAGGCCCTGCAAAACGACACAATGCATCCGAATCAATGATGCGACCGGTCACCCTCTACACCCGACACTCTCACCATGGTGTCTGAAAACATTTTCCACATTCAAGTATGCTTTTTCCGTTTCCATGTCCGTGTATAAATACACCATAATGTTAGACCTTATTCTACAGTTTATGGTTGCTTGGCCTTGCATGGACTTCCCTTGCAGTTGAGCAGAGAGGCCCTCTCTGTCTCTCTCTCTTCCATAGGGCCGAGGCACCCAAAATACCCACCCTGGGGTTGGCCTTCTGAGGGTTCTGGGTGCCCATGCGCACGTGTGTCTTGGGTCGTTGCGGAAGTGGGTTGAAGGCACGGTGTAAAGTGTGGGCTGTGTGTGGCTGCTTCCACCCTCCCTCAGACTGATTGCTGTGGGCTCGCTTCCACGACTTCACAGCTGGAACGGGGGGAGGGGAGGGGAGGGGGGGGCGAAAGACGATGGGGGTTTTATAAATAACCGAGGGAAGCGTTCTGTGGCGCGGATCCTGGCCCCGCCTCTTCCTGCTCCCCATGACAGTGGCACCAACTGCCACCATGTCATTATGGAAAAGCCACTTTGCCCCCCCCCCCCCCCCACACACACACACACACACACACATAAACACCGTTCTGGCTCAGGAGAGCCTCTCAGACAACCAGTCTGCTGCTGGTTGTCCGTTTAACGCACACACACACTCACTCACACTCCCACACACATGCACATCCCAAAGGAAGGGTAGTGCCGTGTGAAATTCACATGCCTCTCTGATTCAGTACAGCTTGTTCTGTTCAGTCTGCTTCATAAAGCTATACATAGGCATGATCAGCTAGTATAGGAGGAACACGCAACCACGCTGCCGGCTAATACAGCTCTGCTTATTCAGACTACAGCTGCATGAGGGCAGATGGCCCTGGGGGGGGTTTAGAGGTCAAAGGGTCAAGGTCAGTGGAATAGGGCTCCTCTGACCCACGGAGATGGGAAGAAGCAGACTGACTTCTCGTCGACCATTCCCCTGCACCCTCCCTCCCTCCGCCCTCCCCCCCCGCTCTTCCCTTTTCTGCCTTGTTCGCTCTCTTTCTGGCTCTCGCTCTCCCTTCTCGCTCCCCCCTCCCCCCCTTGCACTGTGCCAAGGTCAAAGTTCACAGTTCATCTCCAGATAAAGGACATAAGGGAACAGAAGTTCCTGGTGTTTTAGCCCGACAAGCTTAGCGTTCCATTTAGATGTTAATGGTCTCCTCAGACAAGGTTCAATTCTAAAACGTGTGCCGGTCTGTTAATAGAGGTAGGGTCACGCCTTCTTCCAGACAACATGGGGTTTAGTGTTTAACGAGGAATGACCACCTGGAATGTACGAGATGCACACACACACACACATACACACACTCCCCAAACATTCGCCGTCTGTCATCTGCGCCTGGTTACCTGTCGAGCAGCATCGCTCTCATTCCACCTGTGTGTGGTCTTTATTTATTTAGCTATTTCTTTATTTATTGCACCTTGTAGACTGAATCTGAATTCATCCTGAATCTGGATGTCAAGTCACTCCACCACACCAATCATTAGTTAACCTCTGTGTGTGTGTGAGTGTGTGTCAGACACACCCTTCCCCTTCCCAATCACCATCGGCGCCCTGGGATGGCCTTGTTTCACCCCGGGCCCTGTGATTTATCTTCATGTCCGTTCAGTCACCTTGGCTGTCCTAACTCATGAAGCTCCAGATTTACTGACTGAAACATCAACAGAAGTGTAGTGTCTTTCTCGGCCGACTGGATTTTGGCCGGTCCTAGTTTCAAGTGATCAGGTGTACCGCCCCTGTCTCCCCTGTCCCCCATAACCTCTGCCCTGCCTCAGCCAGTCTGTTGTTCCTGCAGGGGGGCGCTTTAAGAAGGAGATAGTTGTGGATGGCCAGAGCCACCTGCTCCTCATCAGAGATGAAGGGGGCCCCCCGGAGGCCCAAGTGAGTACTGCACCCACACAGCACCGTTCGGTTCCTTACATGTACAGTGGGTTTCCGATGACATTGTTCAGCGGCAAATAATATTGTCAATTATTTCTATTCCCCTCCCCTCTCTCTCTCTTCCCCCAGTTTGCCCTGTGGGTGGACGCGGTCATCTTTGTGTTCAGCCTGGAGGATGAGATCAGCTTCCAGACTGTGTACCACTACTACAGCCGCATGGCCAACTACCGCAACACTGCAGAGGTTCCCCTGGTTCTGGTCGGAACACAAGGTGAGATGTTCACTCCTACACACACACGCACGCGCACACACACGCGTTACACGGTGAGAAAAGCCCACAGACAGACGGACTCAGGGGCTCTGTAGGAACACTGCATCAGAAGGGTCCGTTTGTCGTATGATGACATGCTTCCACCGCCAGCGCCCACTTCCTTGTTACTGCTGCCACCTACTGTCCATCTGTAGTAGCTGCAGCCATGTACATAGAGAGAGTTAGATATGGGAGAGGTGCTGCAGTTTGGTACCCGTATTTTGATGGACTGAAAACCCAGAAAGACCAGCTTAATCTATTTACCGTTAAAATGAGTGACATTAAACAACTTGATTCCCTACCACGATAGTTTCTCGCCGGCAAACTGCCACCGCTTTGAGTTTGGGTGTGTGTGTGTGCGTGTGAACACTAGAGGGAGCCAGAGTGTTGTCCCGACTCACCCCTGCATGTGTCGTCTGTGACTTCAGACGCCATCAGCTCGGCCAACCCCCGGGTCATCGATGACACGCGGGCGCGCAAGCTGTCCAACGACCTGAAGCGCTGCACCTACTACGAGACGTGCGCCACCTACGGCCTCAACGTGGAGCGAGTCTTCCAGGACGGTAAGGACCACAGATAGGACAGAACATCAGGATGACCCCCTCCACTAGGGGACCACAGATAGGACAGAACATTTACATTTACATTTAGTCATTTAGCAGACGCTCTTATCCAGAGCGACTTACAGGAAGTACAGGGACATTCCCCCCGAGGCAAGTAGGGTGAAGTGCCTTGCCCAAGGACACAACGTCAGTTGGCATGACCGGGAATCGAACTGGCAACCTTCAGCCACTTGACTCCACTACACTCCATAGAACAGAACATCAGGATGACCCCCTCCCCCTCCACTAGGGGACCACAGATACATCTGAGTATCAAGATGACCACTCAAACATGACTAGAATAAACCAAATACAATAAAGAGTGTAGGATCTGGTCCCCAAAGCTCAGAGCTTAGGTGGTAGGCTAGCTATAGACATCCACAGGCATTTCTAGCTTGTATAGAATGTTCCACTGACGTTAAAATAGAGTCCAGCGCTAGCCATGTCGAGTGGTGATGGTTAACGGTTAGTACTGAAGAACCCTCTTTTGAAATGCTCACGTGGCTGAATCCACGTCTTATGTGTTCCCCTCGTCACCCTGTCACTCCCAGGCAACGCTTGACTTCTTTATAAAGACACTGGGGAGCCAATAAAAACCCTCGG
Source organism: Osmerus eperlanus (assembly GCF_963692335.1). Lineage (NCBI taxonomy): Eukaryota > Metazoa > Chordata > Actinopteri > Osmeriformes > Osmeridae > Osmerus > Osmerus eperlanus. Next base: position 9,937,989 of record NC_085038.1, read on the forward strand.
AAGGTGACATTCCCCCTGACGACGGCCGTTAGGCCCGGTCTTAATCATGTGTCAATTAAGTATCAAATGGACCCTCTCACCTACTTAGCCCGACGGAACAGTACTTAAGTTTTATAATACAGGGAGGGGAATGAGTCACCAGGTACCAGGTCCCAGTCCAGGGGCCACAAGTTCCCCCGGCGCCAGCCATTAGCTGGCCTGACGAGTTTCAGGCCTGACTAATCTATCCGACAGATGACGAATAGGAGCGATCGCGCGTGTCAAACGTTATGGAGGATTCTCAAACTTGGGAGAGCAAATTCATGACAATGAGTGAACCCCCCTGCTCTGCTTAATGGCAACTCGAGCCTGAGTGTACGCTGGCAGGATGTGTTGATATCAAAGTACTGCTTATCGTACACTATTCCATACCAGCGGTAGTAAATCTGAGAGTAAATAGTAAATTCTGGTTATGTTTCCCCCCCCCCAGGAGCGTATTAATCTGCTGCGAGGTTATTAATGAAGCCGGGGGTGTCAGGGGAGGGGAGTGCGTGTTTGGCAGGCGGGGGGGGGTTAAGGCCGTAATTAGAGAAATATATGGCCGTGCAATCAGTGGTTAATTACCGGGCCCTGCGCCTCTATTTCATCCAGAGAGTGGAGTGACATTCTCATATCTGACACACAGCAGCACTGGACCACAAGGGTTGATCTCGTTTCATCCATCACACCATTCTATCAAGTTTACGCCGTTGCGTTGAGGGGACGGAGTTATCACGAAAGTAAAAAGTTTTGCGTTCGAAAAAATAAATAAAAAAAGGTTTGGCTACGGCGATTGCTCGAAGTGATGAATCGTAATCACTTAGCGTGGACTCTCGCTGTGCCGGCTGTTTGGGACTGGTCCGGGAGTAGGTGCTGTCTTTGTGTTGACCACTAGAGGGCAGTGCATGAGCAGGAGTCAGCGACGGGCAGTCCAAGGCCTGCTGTCTCAGATGAATAGTCAAGTACTGGATGTTGTGTGACTTCTACTACTTGTAGAAGGGATGGCGAAATGATCATAGATCATAGATCATAGGTTTGTTGGCAGAGTTTTTGCAGAAAAGCACAGCTCCTTCTCCAGGGAAATCGGCTGGAGCACAAGGCTGTTTGCCCAGGTCCTCCCTGGACCTCCTCACACACACACACATACACACACACACACAAACACACACACACAAAGCTCTGGGGTTAGGGTGATGTCGTCAGAGAGTTTGAGTACTTAGTGTGTACTCACGTGTCCTTATTTAGAGGTGCAAATGTGTGTGGGTGTGTGTGTGTGAGAGAGCTCAGTGCAGAGGAGTGCATCAGGCACGGCCAGCTGTGGGGAGAAGCCAGGCTGGCTGCTGTTTGCTCCACTGCTGTTGGCCCAGGAGGAAGATTTACACACTAAATGCTGGGCTATTATCCTCTTAATTAATACACTGTTGGCTGAAAACTAGATGTGTGTGTGTGTGTGTGTGTGTGCGTGCGTGTCTAATGTGGTATGTGTTTGTTGGTGCAGGTCAATGTAACAGCGAGCCCCATTATTTGCGGTACATGAACGGAAGAAAAATGCGAAATTCTTTATTGTCAGTGACACTGTCTCCTTGCATTTTTCATTTCATTATCCTCAATTAATCACGCTTTTTAATTATCCACTACAGTGGAATTCATTGATGAGTGGGAAAATGATTATTTTAATGTTTTGTGTCCGAGCCGCGCCTTGACAGCAGTTTTTCTGCCTAGAGGTGCGAGTGTGTGTTTATACTCGTGTATTTACACACACGCACGCACACACGCACACAGACACACACACACACAGTCAAGTTTGCCAAAAATTAGCTCCCCCATTGCATCCAAGCAGTGCGTTCTGCCATAATTACTACTTAACATGACCTTAATTTGGAGCGGAGGACTCTAGTAATGACCACACAGGGGCTGTGGGCTCCCCTGACCACAGTGAAGGAGAACCACGGTCAGTCGCCATGCTTGTCTCAGACCAAAGAATTGGTCTGAGACGATCGCATGATTTCAGCCCCCTCACTAATTCGCACCCCTCCCCTCCTGCTGCCTCTCCTTCTCTCTATTCCACACACACACACACAGACACACACACACACACAGACACACACACACACACACACTTTGATAAAGGAACAAGTGTCTACCTTCTTTGTCTGTGTCCTTGTTCCCGTCACAGCATGAGATGGTTTAGTTCGAGCAGAAGCTGCGGAAAGTCAGTGTCCAGGCCTGGAGCCAGCACGGCCCAGCCAGACCCTCCCTCCCCCACCCCCGGTCCAGATGGCCGTGTGTGTCCGAGCGGGCCTCAGAGCCGGCCAATCACAGGTCGAGGTCCGGGGATTCAGGCTTTGTCCAGAACGCGGCCGTAGCGATGACATGCGTTGTGTGTAAGCTGGGAGCCGAGCCTGTCTTAATGAAGAAGATTAGTCATCCGACGGAAGGTTGAGTCGCTCTCTCCCAGACAAATGGCTTGTTAAAACACAAATGTAAATGAAAGTGTTCTCGACCGCGCGTTCTGTCCCCATTCTCAATTTATCGCAAGAGGAACGGCCGGGCCAGTCGATGGGAGACGAAAACTGCATTTTTATGAAACGGAAATCATTCATAAACGCATTACGTCCATTGATTTTTAGTTGTCAGTCCGTGCATATTCCAGGGTTCCACTTGATACAAGTCTGTATTGATTTCAGTCATATACAGCGAAACATAATTACTGACTGCACATCGAACACACACTCTTAAATGGGTATATTTTCACTGACAGCACTGGCCCGTTCCACGCATAAATGCTGATTTGTACTAATTTGACGTGATTCCAAACTGAGCTAGTTCAACATGCAGTAACTCGTAAATTAAATAAAACGGAGCCAGTGAGCTCCATCAGGATGCACATGGATAAAAGAGATCCCGTCGCATGACTGACCAGAACATTAGCCATTAAAAATAATTGGCCCCCGCTCCTGATTTGCATGTGATATAGAGGAAGTTGATGAGGAGGCCAAATGAGGAGGGGCCGTTTGTTTTTTGGTCAGGGTCAAGTGTGGTGCGGCGCGTAGCGTGCCTCTGGAGCCGGGCTCTGCATGGGAGGACGCTTCACGGGGGGGGGGGGGGGGGGTCAGTTAGCCGCGTGGAGCCGTCTAATGACCGAACGCTCCCGATGTCAAGGTTCGAGTGTGCGCGCGTTTGTTTAGGCCGAATTTTACACTGAGGAGGTAGAATAAGAATTGTAAATCCTTGTGGCGATGTCCACTCTGGAATACAATTGGACCCAGACTTCTTTTCTCCATCTTTTTCTCTTAACTTCTTTCTCTATTTCTGTGTGTGTGTGTTGGTGGTGGTGGTGGGGAAGGTCTTGCAGGCCCGGCCGGCCTGTCTGGATGAGCGATGGGGGGGGTGGGTTCATGGGAAGGGGTCCTGACAGCACCCTGGCCCCTCGTCCATCAGAGCGCTAATTTAATTATCCTAATTACAGTGACATGCGCGCCGCCGCCGCCGCCCCCGTGTCAGAGCGAGGGACGCCGGCCCTTCGTTAGCGCACGCTAACGAGCTGAGAAGACCGCTGTCCTAGCGCCCTGTCCCTCCGACCCACCCCCCTGTCAGAGGTGCTAGCGCTAATGTCCGCACGCACGCTCGCACACCCACAGCGAGTCGAAACGCATCTCCCGCCAAGGGAACACTGATTAAGGGTATTGTCACTGTCATATACTTTTATTGGCGTAATTAGCCGGCGTGTAGTTTGCGGCGTCGCGTTCCCAGTCGGGGGGCGCCGCGACGGGAAGTAGACCTCACCAGGCTGCTCCGCGTTCTGTCACCGGCCTCGCATCCAAACTCGAGCGAGAACACCAGGAGAACCGAATGAACGTCGCCGCGTTTCGGGGGAAAAGGACCCGAGTGCCACAGTCAGGGAGGCGGAGGGCAGTGGGTAGAGCCCAGATGCTCCCTGGGATGTCGGCGACAGAGGGGCCTGTCGTAACGTTTTGCGACGGCTGGCACCACCACACAGCTATAACCTGGCTCGCTGGCTGCCGCCGCCATCGTAAACGTTCCCGTTTAGTTTAGCAACGTCTCTCTTTTTTTTATTTTAATGCGAGGCATTCTTGTTTATCAGTCGGGATTACATGGAGCCAAGATCGTTCAAGGCCCCGGTTGCTGTGTCTTCACAGAGGCAGGATCTGGGCGGTTATTAAGATAAATTAGCCGGGGATTGTTTTGATAACAAAACTAAGGGCCTGTCTGACTAGATCAGTGTTCCTGGGGGCCCTCGGGGGCCTCCCGGCTGCTGTGTGTGTGTGTGTGTGTAGTGCAGGGCACAGACTCAAACATGTCTCCCTCCTCTTTGATCCGTGTTTGTGTGTCTGCGAGGGAGCGTGCGTGTGTTTCGTTGATTGATGTGCCTTGTGTGGGTTTTTGTTTGTTTTTGTGTGTGTGACCTTGTGGGGGGGGGGGGGGGGGTCTGTGAGAGACTGTGTGTCCATGGCAGGGGCCCCTCTCTCTGGTCACGTGGAGCCCTGGGGGGGGGGGGGGGGGGGAGCAGAGCGGGTCTTGAGGATGGTTTAATTACTGGCTTGTAAGTGAGGTACAACTGTGACCTTTTCTCCCAGCTCCCTGGCGGGCTCCACGCTCTGCGCCGCCCCGCGCCTGCTCTCACACGCTTCTCCCTCGGACTCATTAGTTCATATTTATGGGCACGCCGCGGCTAAGCGACCTGACAGCACCATAATAAACTCTCCAGGACACACTGTTTCTCTCTCTCTCTCACGTCTCTGTGTCATTCTCTCTCTCTTTGTCTCTCCCTCTTTCTGTACCTTTCTCCATCTCTCTTTCAATACCCCCTGCCTCTCGTGCTCTGTCATGGTCTCCCACTCAGCTGTTATCTAGTCGAAGTCGCCTGTCCTGAACACATAATGACTATGGATTGTGATGGTCTATACCTGCCCCTGCTTTCTACCTCACCCTCTCCATATCCCTGCCTGCCCCTCCAGTGTGTCACGTGTCTGTCCAGCTGGGTATCCCAGAAAGGGAAAAGGTTAGCTGTCTACTCCCCTCTCTTCTCCTCTCCGCTTCCCACCCCCCTCCTCCCCCCACCCCCCTCCCTTTTCAGATAGCAGAGGAACAATGGTATCATCCGATCACACGACGACGGGTTACCAAGGCGTCTTCTATTGACATTAACGTGCGGACGGTGTTACCGGACCAAGTGATTCCGCTTTGGCCGCAGCGCCAATGTCTCTCTCTATCTCCCTGCCCCTCTCCATCTCCCCCTCCCTCCCTCTCTCCCTCTCTCGTCCGGCACAGGAGCGTCGGCCTGTCGTAAATCTGATCAAACGGGAGACTTTTCCATTAGAATAAATGGCAGCCTCTCAGAGCGGGGGGAGTGAGATTGATGGGCAAAGTTAAATTGCATTAGCCGCGCAGTTTAAATATTTAACACGGCCTTATCATAACTGTTCTTAACACTTAAAGTAATATACAGCGGGGCTTGGCTGTGTATGCATGTGTGGACAGGTGTCATACATGGGGCCGGCCCCGGGCGGCCCCTACCCATGTTCCCTAGCGCCTCGAGGAGCGTCACAAAGACACGGGGTCATCGTGTTCTGGAGGCAGGAGCCAGAGCATTGGACTCTGAGATATTTGATGTGTGTACACCCCCCCAACCACCAGTGTTGTGTTGATGCCTGAATTGGACCTCGGTGCTTTTTAGCAAGGAGCAAGTTCCCCCCGCTGCCCTTGGCGCGGCCCTCTCACCTGAAGGTAAATGTTTACGACTGGCTCCTCATTAAAACCCCAGCCTTTTAACGGCCCCAATTAAAACAATGGCTTCATCTCCAACCAAATGAGACCTGGCCGTGTTTATTGGGACTGGGATAATGGAGTGTGCCTGATCAGCCTGACGCAGTTAACCCTCTCCTGGCCAGCACGGACAGCTGGCCTGCCGAGCAGCGCATGGGGGTCTCGTAGTGGTGTGTTGACTAGTTTAAGGGAGTTTTAAATAGCTTTGTTCTCTTTTTCATAAAGTTTGGGAGTTTACAGGATGTGTTGAGGTGTACAGGAGTGTGAGTGTGTACAGGAGTGTGAGTGTGTACAGGAGTGTGTGTGTGTGTGTGTACAGGAGTGTGAGTGTGTGTGTGTGTGTGTGTGTGTACAGGAGTGTGAGTGTGTACAGTAGTGTGTGTGTACATTTTACATTTATTCATTTAGCAGACGCTCTTATCCAGAGCGACTTACAGTAAGTACAGGGACATTCCCCCCGAGGCAAGTAGGGTGAAGTGCCTTGCCCAAGGACACAACGTCATTTGGCACGGCCGGGAATCGACCTGGCAACCTTCAGATTACGAGTCCGACTCCCTAACCGCTCAGCCACCTGACTTCCTACTGTACAGTACAGTAGTGTGTGTGTGTGTGTGTGTGTGTGTACAGTAGTGTGTGTGTGTACAGGATGTGTACATGTTAATGATCTCACATCCCCTCCCTACCTCCACTTCTAGAGAAATCAACATTAGAGCAGATTACCTCCTTTGCCCACCCCCCTTCCCCACTCCACTTCAGACATGTAAATCAATGATCCCCGATCGCCACGGAGACGGCAGACCATTTGAATACCCTTCTCCAATTGGTCCAGGGGGCGCAGGGCGTGGGGATCGATGGCGGGGCTGTGAGCGGCCCCATTGATTGACTCTGCCCTTTCAGACGGCTCTGAGAGCAGCAGCCCTGGAGGCCTCTGCCCGCTCACCAGACCAACACTCTCTGTTATACACTCACAAATCATGACCACAATCATAAATAACAGTCTGAGCTGTTTGCTGGTAACCAGTGTGCTGGGGGGAGGGAAGGGGGGGGGGGTTGTAGTCAAACAGATTAACAGCAGAATGACTAGCAGATCTAGTTCTTATTATGGGCTGAGTGGTTGAGTATTTACTGCCCAGGAAGGATGCTTAATGTTGGCATCTGTCTGGCACCAGGTTCTCTATATCTCTCTCCCCCGCTCTATCTCTCTCTCCCCCTCTATCTCTCTCTCCCCCTCTATCTCTCTCCTCCCCTCTATCTCTCTCTCTCCCCCCTGTATCTCTCTCTCCCCCCCTCTATCTCTCTCTCCCCCCCCTCTGTGTCTCACTCATCATCTTGATACAGGGAGCTGGACTCTCTCTTCTTTGCCATTTGAACCTTTAGTTATTATAAGCATGACCCCTTTCTCTCTGTCTCTCTCTCATTCCTCCTACCTCTCACCCTCTCTCTCTCTCTCTCTCTCTCTCTCTCTCTCTCTCTCTCTCTCTCTCTCTCTCTCTCTCTCTCTCTCTCCTACCTCTCTCACCCTCACTCTCTCTCTTTCTCTGTTTCAGTGGCTCAGAAGGTTGTGGCGAGCAGGAAGAAGCAGCAGTTGTCTATTGGTCCCTGCAAGTCCCTCCCCAACTCCCCCAGCCACTCCTCAGTGTGCTCCACACAGGTGTCTGCCGTGCACATCAGCCAGGTGGGTCACACACACACAGATAGGGACACACTACGTAGAAACGCCTCAACGTAAAACAAGATATACTGTACAAACTGTATGAATAAGTTCTCACACAAATGCATTCACATAAATACACTCACACACACACACACATAAATACACTCTCGCACACATGGATTAGTGTCAGTGTTGTGCCACCAGACACCCACTCAGCATCAGTTTCCATACACGGAGCATTTACCAGGTCCACTTCGATCCACAACACTCAGCCCCCCGATCATTGATTCCTCATTAAAAGCTCATCGGTCAGCTTGTCTCTAAAACTGAGCTTGTCCCTCGAGGGCCATGTTTGTTTTCGGCCCCTCAGCCCCAAATCACCCCCACTCACTGCATCATCCTGTCTGGATGCCGCTGAGGTGATGGTGGTGTGGTCGGCCGTCAGGGAATCATCTTGATACAGGGAGCTGGACTCTCTCTTCTTTGCCATTTGAACCTTTAGTTATTATAAGCATGACCCCTTTCTCTCTGTCTCTCTCTTACTCTCCCTCTCTCTCTCATTTTCCCTCTTTCTTTCTACTCCCTCTCTCTCTTTCTCTCTCTTTCTCTCTCTTACTCTCTCTCTCTTACTCTCTCTCTCCCTCTCTTTTTCCCTTTTTCTTTCTTCTCCGTCCCTCTCTCTCCCTCTCTCTCTCCCTCTCTCTCTCTCTCCCCCTCTCTCTCTCCCTCTCCCTCTGTCTCTCCCTCTGTCTCTCTCTCCTTCTCTGCTCCGTGCCTCTCTGTCTCCCCCTGCAGACCAGTAACGGGGGAGGCAGCCTGAGTGACTACTCGTCGTCGGTGCCCTCCACCCCCAGCACCAGCCAGAAGGAGCTGCGCATCGACGTGCCCCAGGCCACCAACACCCCCACGCCCGTCCGCAAGCAGTCCAAGCGCCGCTCCAACCTGTTCACCGTGAGCCCCCCCCCCCCCCCCCCCTCACACACATACACACACAGGCCTCGCCCCGTACCCTCACCCAGCCCCCTCAACGGAATTCTTACCGTCTCTCCCCCCCCCACCCCGTTCACCACACACCAAACAGTGACAGCTATTTAAATGAAAGGCGACACGCCTCAGGAGGACCATGGTAACCGGCTCTCGGGAACTGTTTTAGAAGTTTCCCCGTTTCACCTCACGAGTGCAGATCTGACACACCGTCACCAACTTCGCGGCTCTCGTATCCCTCGCTTCTACTTTTACTATCGGTTCCATACAGCAAAGCACCCTGATGTCCATATTTATCTTGTCCCCCCCCCTCCCCATCCTTCCTTGTCCCCCCACAGTCCCGGAAGGCCAGCGAGCCCGACAAGGACAAGAAAGGTCTGGAGGGCCGAGCAGACAGCATTGGAAGCGGGCGCGCTATCCCAATTAAGCAGGTAGGCTCGGGTCCCCGGCCCCGGACACTCTGTGGCGACGGGACGTCATTAGGGGTGGGGGCGACCGAGGGGGAGGGGGGGGGGTGGGGGGGAGGGGGGATGATCAAGCATGAGGCTCAGAACACGCTCAGGTTCCCCCTTGCGTTTGATGCCTCCGCCTTGATTAACAGCGAAAGCACACACTTGACATCAATTAGACTCCGGGTTCTCCCGGGTATTGAAATGAGATCATTAGGATAAGGAGTGGGAAGGGATTTCGTTCTCGCTCGCTCTCTATCCCTCTTTATCCACCCCCCACCCCTCCATCTCCCCCTGCCGCCTCTCTCTCCGAGAGAGAGAGAGAGAGAGAGAGAGAGAGAGAGAGAGAGAGAGAGGTGGCGGCGGCGGCAGGGGGGAGATGGAGGGGTGGCTGAAGACCCTAATGAAGTGTAGCCTGCCGGCTGGCATATGGACCTCGCTCTCCTTTCTCTCACTCTTTCTCTTTTTTTTCTCTTCTTCTTTCTTTTTCTTTCAAAGCCTTCGTTTTATTCCCCTTCCTGTATGCAGCTGGGGCGCTTTGATTGGGGCATTGGCAGGGAAGGGGGGAGGGGGGGGGCACTGAAAGTATGGAAACAACGCAGAGCCCCCACCCCACCATCCCTCCTCCCACTGTGATCGGGGACCGAAATGTTTGAGTTGGCCTCAATTTGCCGCAAACAAGTCTTTAACGAACGAACAAGGGAGGGTGGGTGGGTGGGGGGGGTGGGGGCGGAGGAGGAGGAGGGGGGGAGGAGAAGCTGAGGAGAGGCATCTCCTGCGCCGCCGCCACTCGAGCGTGAGCAAAATCAGGCAATTAGCGGGCGCTAATCGCGCCCTCTCATGTCGTCGCGGCGTCCTCGTTTGTAATCTCCTAATGAACAAATTGCATCTCTGATTAGGGCCGCCTTTCACAAGGAGCTCGCTAGGCGGCTAGTTAGCGTGCCGCCGGAGCTGGCGGGGAGCGGATCCCAGCCCCGTCTCCTAGCCCCGTCTCTTAGCCCCGGAGAGGGGGCCACTCAGCCCGACTACCAAACAGGGGCCCCTGCTGTCTTCTCAGCTGCGGCAGGAGGCCCCTGCAGAGCTCTCACAGCAGACAGCCCCGTAATTGTCGCAGGTCTTCATGTTTACTTTTGAAGCGTTTTCATCCCCTTTAACAAAAAAAAAATTATGCCTCCCCTTGCTGGAATCAAACAGGACTTTGGATGTATTCACCTTCATCTCCTCCGGTCCTCCTGATAAGACTCCTTAGTGCTGCTAGCCTTGCCTGGCTAGTGCCTCTGTTCAGTTCAAAGCAACGTCAGCTTTCGGAAACGTGTTGTCCCCTGTGTTGGCAGCATCCTCCGACCGCCACGTTGGAGTTGTGAACGGCCTCGGTACACGATGACAGAGAGAGACAGAGAGAGACAGAGAGAGACAGAGAGAGACAGAGAGAGACAGAGAGATGATCTGTGTGAATGATGTCGTAAATTAAATGTGTGGTGAACTTTGTTTGTCTAACATGATGTTGTCTGGATGATGACTGAGGTGAATTAGCAATGCCGGAGCGCAGATTGCTAACATATCCTGTGTGTGTAGCAGTGGCAGATTGGAAGCCTTGTGAGGACTCCAGTTAGACATAGACGCATTGTCCTCATAGACAGAGCGTCCAGAGGGAGTCAACCAGAGTGTTCTCTCCCGTTTGCCAAGCATTCTCCATCATCCCTCATTCAAATCGACACTTGAACTTGGCTGGACTATCATCCGCAAAGGGTTGAAACTGCACCTCCAGTTCAGCCTCTCTCCGACACATCGCCAGGTTAGCCTGCTGTCTACCAGGGCGTCACCGTAACGACGACGCCAGACCATAATAAAGTGGAACAGGCAAGCGCTCCCACCCAGAGGGCCAGAGCTTCCCTTTTTGGAGCTGGATGCTAATTGATTTGATCATTCCCTGTGGTCTTTCCTTTTCGCAAACCAGAGCGCGTCTCTCTCCATCTCCCCCTGCGCGTCTCTCTCCATCTCTCCCCCTGCGCGTCTCTCTCCATCTCTCCCCCTGCCTTTCAGTGTTGGCAGCAGGCTCGCCGGCCGGCAGACCTGCTCCCTAATTAGACACTCCGTGTGTGTGTGTGTGCGTGTGCGTGCATGTGGGGTGAGAGCGAGAGCGTGTTCGAGATGTAGATGTAGATACCTGTATCCCATTAGCACTCAGCTTACACTGTTTGTGTCTGCGTGTGTTTGTGCGGGAGGGATGATGACCACTAGCTACCTGCATTCCATTATCACTTTTTGTTTACACTCTCATTATAACGATGGCGTGCCTTTAACTGACCCCTGACCCTCTCGAGCACGACAGCTCGCCTTTGTCGCCAGCGTGGACCACCACCCGGCCGAACACATCCCCGAATACTCCCCAGCGCCACACGCTTCTGTTCTCCTGGGGAGGCTAGGTGGGGAGGCTAGGTGAGGAGGCTAGGTGGGGAGGCTAGGTGAGGAGGCTAGGTGGGGAGGCTAGGTGGGGAGGCTAGGTGGGGAGGCTAGGTGGGGAGGCTAGGTGGGGAGGCTAGGTGGGGAGGCTAGGTGGGGAGGCTAGGTGGGGAGGCTAGGTGGGGAGGCTAGGTGGGGAGGCTAGGTGGGGAGGCTAGGTGAGGAGGCTAGGTGGGGAGGCTAGGTGGCTTGTTCCCTGATACACTGCCCCCCCCCCCCCCACACACACACACCTCTTCCCCCCCCCTCCCCCACAGATTATGTCTTCCCTGGTTCCTCTGCAGTGCTGGAGAGGAACGGGCGCCCGCTAATCACTTTGGCAGATGTCAGAGTCAGTTAGCGTTAGCCTCGCGCCTCGTTCCTTGAAGGTATGGTTGTAATTGTCGGCCAATTAATCACGCCGCGACGATGATGTTTCTTGAGTCGTCGGTGGGACGCGCGGCAGCAGAGGTCGGTCGGGATGAACGCGCGAGGCAAGGGCCTCGTTCGACGGGCTTCTTTCGAAGCCGGCTTTCACATTTCCTTCCTAGCATCGTTTTTGTTCACGTCGGGCCATAATCTCATTGCTGGGTGGTTACTGCTACACTCCCCCTCTCAAGGTGATGGTGGTCCACTGCCCTCGGTCTCCATGCAGGCTTAGTGAGGAGAAGAGCCTTCATTAGGGCCAGGAGCTCATTAAAGCAGCAGGCAGGCAGCCCGGCCACGCACACTGGGTCTGCAGACAGGACTGACTGCCTATAATGAGGATGGGGCGTACTCCCACTCTGCAGCAATTAGGCAGCCCCAAAGCCCAGAGGTCCAGTTTCCCCCAACTCCCTCGGCCCCACACACACACTCAGTCACTGTGTTGTGTGTGTGTGTGTGTGTGTGTGGGCGGAATGAAGTCGGTCATGTCGCCTGCTGACTCGCGCCGGGGGCCCGTGTTCTCTACATACACGGCCCCCTGGTGGAACCCGGTTCCTCTGGAGTCCGGGGGGGGGGGGGGGGGGGCTGTATTTGACTGGGCTCTTTGTTTTACGAACAGGTTCAGTGGGAGGGCAGTGGCCGCGGTTGTTTGTCAGGATGCAGCAAAACTTTTCTCCTTTTTTTAAGGTGCCTGATTGGTCGCTGGTGGAGTTTTTTCCCCGAAAGGGTGGTGGGGGGGGGGGGAGCGGATGCGTGGGCCCCATCGCCAGCTTTGTTTACAGACCCTGTTTACGGCTCGGGCTCCTTCGACATCTGCTCCGCGCTGCTAATTAGCCGGTAATTACCGGAGGAGAGAGAGGCTCGCGCATGTCTCTGCCCAGCGCCTGACGGAGGCACTTTGAAAAGCAACATTCGAACAAATTAATTTGCTCCGCCGTGCTGGCCAGCGGGGCACGGAGGATGTGGGGTGGTGAGGGAGAGGTGAGGAGGACTTTTCGGAGAGCGGAGAGTGAGTTCCCCCCCCCCCCCCCAAGAAGGAGTAGCCGATTGATGCTGATCTGAGAGCAGTCTTGTCATTAGAGAAATCCCCTCCACCTTTCATCTCCGCTCCAACAGGAAGGAGAGAGAACCCCCCTGTCCCCACCTGAATCTGTCACCCCTCTTGGTTTTCAGACTGCATCAGCGTAGACTGGGTTTTGGGGCGACTGGGTCAGCTGACACCCAGACACTGGGATCATTGTAGAGCTCCAATCAAGTGTGTGGACAACATTTCGATTCCTACTCACTCTCTAACACGCTAATAATCCATGGACCAGAGGGTTTAAGTGTTTTAAAAGTTTCAACACACTTTCCCTGTATTATTTGTCATACGTTTTCCGGGACGGTCGGTCGGTCGGTCGTCGACTCACTCCCCTCCCAACTGTCACTTCGGGCCTCGAGTCCGGGTTTCAAACGCATCGAGACACATGCACGTCCCATTGTCGAGGGGCCTGATTAGTATCATGGTTGTAATTGGCTGTTGTGGAGGGGGGAAACAAGCACGGGGCAGGCTGGTTTTGACAGTCACTTCCCCCCCCGAACCCCCCCCCCCCAAGCGGAATGCTTTGTAAGGAGTTAAATTGGATGGTTAATTCGGGTGTTATTTACCCTGTAATTCATTAGTTTCGCCCTGCCATTGGCAGCGGGCAGGCTGTAATTTCACGCTTCGCAATAAAAGATGTCTCATAATCTGCTTCATTTAGCAGCCAAAGAATTTAATGAAATTAACTGCGGTCCTAATTAAGACGGTGAATATTAAAGACCTGCTATCAAGTCTTTAACGAGTGTGACACGATCCGCCTTCCGCCGGATTGGAAAAATATCATTTCCCTGGGAAAGGTTGTCACCGCTTGGAGCCATTTTGGCCTATGATGACATTTTTGTCATGCACGCTAACCCCTGGAAATGAGATTTTTTGGGGGTGGATGTGGCGGTGGCGTCGTCTTGGTTTGAGGAATAATTAAAGCGGGGAACGCAGGCGTCAATCAAAGCGCATATCTTCCCTGATTTGAGCTCATTAGAGCCTGCAGTGGTCTCCATGGAGCGGTGGAGTTTTTGTTTGATACTGTGTTGCTGCGAGCGCGCTCAAAGTGCCCCCATGGTGGGCTCTGTTGTTTCATGGTGTGTGTGTGCGCGTGTGTGCTTGAGACCAGATCCACTGTGCTAGATCAGGAATTGAATCCCATCTCCTATTTGAGCCACTATCTTCTATCGGTCCTCGTAGACACAGGGTTAGTTCTCTGCAGAGACGGGAAGAGAAGATAGACAAAAGCAATCAGCGGCCAACCTTAGGAGCGTCTGCTAAACGAGGGAATAAAGGGAGAGAATGTATTCCTCTCCGCATCCTTTCTTTCTCCGCTCTCTCATTGTCAAAAATGTGCGAGGGGTGAGCTTTTTTTCCATTTTTTATCTTCTAATGAATTGAGACTGCTGAAGTAAGGTTTGGATAATTGAGTTTCTAATTAATTACCCAGAACTCTTATCAGATAAATCAAGTAGCAGTTTTTTTTCTCCCCTCTCCCCTCTCCCCTCTCCGTGTGGTGTTTTATTTGATCTGGTGCCCCCCCGCTCCCCTGGGCCTGCCCTTCTCTGTCCTTGCCTCATCAACGCCGACCTTGTCATTGATACCATGACTGATGCCTGTGTGGCTGGGTGTTCGTTCAAGAGAGCGAGCGAGCGTGTGTGTGTGTGTTTTCACTCGTGGGTGCGGTAGCGGGAGCTCGAATGCGACTGTGTGTTTGTGTTGTTTTGTTCATGCGGAGGGCAGGGATCGCCGCGCCATGCTGTCTCTCCGCGAGCAGTCGGGCCATGAGCTCTGATCGGGGCTTTAGATATGTCACTTGTCGAGGTCTCTTAAAACACACACAGATGTCAGTGTCCAGGGATGACAAATGACCGGTAGGTGTGGTAGGAATGACTCCTCAAGCCAGATCAGATGGCCCCCACGATACAAAGCGGTGCAGCTTTTACCAAGGTGTCACTCTCGCTGGCGTCCGGACCCCCCCCCCCCCCTCCCACTCCTGATGCGCTCTTTGTCAGCCCCCCAGACCCCAGAAGCCTGTGTGGGGATGACACCCGTAATTTAGCCCCCTGCTCTCCTGAGATGCCAAAGAACAATAGGCCCGAGGCCCCTGAGAGCTCTGGGCTGTGTGGAGGTTTTGTCCTCCGGCTCTCAGGAGATAGGGCCTCCCTCCGTATCTCCTAAATGGGCCGCTGTCATTCCCCTCAAGGGAGCCAGGGAGAGTCCATTGTCTGGGGAGAAAAGGGGGGAACCCGGGTGGGATCGAGTGATTAGAGTGTAGATTAGTCTGTTTCAATAGACGGACAGTTTAAAGTTAACGAACCTGGGAGAAGTTTGCTTATCAGGCCTTTCCCTCACAGCCTCGACGACAGCTTGCGGGATGTTTCTTTCAAACGAAAACAAACTCACCGCACCGGTGAGATTGCCGTGACGGATATCGTTTCGGAGAAGCGAGTTTGCGTCGAACTGGGGGCCCAGTTCTCTGTAACATGGCCCCCTTGATTTGGCGTGGAGCGACGATTTTTAAAAAGCTAAAGCTGTCCAAGAATGGCCCGGTATGGTTTTTGAAAAGCTTCCCCCTAACAAATGATTCCATGTAGTCGCCCCGGAGCGAGTGACCTTTTCCCCAGCGCCACTGTAGCTCCCCGTCACTTCACCAGAGGGAGGAAGTGGCATCTTGCGAAGAAGGAAGAGAGAGCCCCGGACGCGGCCTGTATTTATTTCCTCCATTTATTTCCGACCGTGAAGACCTTGTGAGCTGTCACGCCCCCCCCCCCGTGCCCCGGGAGGTAAAATAAGAGGGGACGGTATGCGTCATGGGCTCCGGGAGTTGAATAATGAAAGATATTACCCATCAGGAAGCCCGACGTGGCGTTCAATTAGCCTCGCCTCGCGAACCGATCGCTTGTCATCCCCGCCCGTGGACGGGCGGAATGAACACGCGGACCTCTTCACCCAAAACTGGTCGGTCCTCGAAGAAATATTGGCGGCCCACCAGTTCCCCTTTCAGCCCGGCGGTGGAGGGACTTTTAGTGTCTCGACATGAGCCACTGGCCTCGTTTGAGCACTTCGTCATTCCGGCTCTCACACACACACACCTGTCTCTCTACCTCTCTGTCTATAGCCCGCTGCCTCTCTTTCTGGAGCGCTCCGCTGCTTCTCTCCTTTACACCCACGTCTCATTTCTATTTCCCGCTCCCTGCTCTCACACACACCTGCTCTCATACGTTTTCTTCACATTTTCCATGGGCGCCCAGCCTCCGCGATGGCGCCTCGCAGAACCCCAAAGCTCGTCAAGTTGCTTTGAGCGCGTGGCAAGAGCGCCCTGTTGTTGTTCCACCCGGCGTCACCACCTCCTCGTGCCAGGGCGCAAACACGCACACACATGCCCGCCCGCCCACACACACACACGCAACCCCGAGCCCCCAGCACTAAGACCAACACTTTACCCCAGTCTCTTGGGCTTTGTGTCATAGAGGCCGTTTCTCTTATCACTTGAATGGAGATTGTCCTTTCTCTGGGTGCACGTTGCATTTGAAACTAATTCACCTCTACAATGTGGAAACGCTGCCACTGTTCTACTTGGCGAATGCAAGGACCACCTGCCAGTACACACTGAGTTCATCACATCCACGTCATTTTCTAGAGAGTTCAAATGGGATCTTTGGACCTCTGTTCAGGAAGTAGTCCTTCTCCTGTGGTACTGAGGTAGCGGTGGCATGTATCACCAGGGTCTGTCTTCCCTGCCGTGGTGTCACGGCTAATGACACCATAAGCGACGTTCGTCCCCCCGGTGAGATCCCGGCGGAGCCCCCCCTCCTCTGTCTGCGGGGAGCGCCGGAACGCTTCGCTGATGAAATGTGAGCGGGGGGCGGCAGCGGAGAAGGCGGCTCCTGCTCTCGTCCGTCTAGATGGGTCCTGTCGGCGTCCGTCAGCCCCTCTTTACCTCACCCCCCCTCCCCCCTCCCCCCCCCCTCAGCCGCCCCCCTCCCCCTGTCGCGTCCTACACAGCGACCCTCCCCTAGCCCTCCTCTATTAATATCTCCTTGCCCGCAGAGTTCATGTTGAACAGGTCCAGTGAAGTGACACGCGCGATAGCTCTCCTGTAATTGCTAATCAGTGGACAGTTTTACCCCCCCCCGCTCCTCTCTAGCTCTCTCCTCCCCCCATTTCTCCCTACCATGCCCCTCTCTCTCTCTTGTCTTTTTTTCTTTTTCTCTTGCCTAATGAATTTGGCTGAATGGCAGAGTGGGCGTCCTAAACGGGCAGTCAGCTGCAGCTGATGTGCGTGGGAGAGCAAGCGAGAGAGGGAGAGAGACGTTGAGGGGCCCTCTCTCTCTCTCTCTTCAGGAGGAAAACTCACTTTTGTCGCCGACGCTCATTTTTCTCTCCAAACGAGTTTTGGTTGTTTTTCCTTTCAGCTTGGCTGTCCAAATTGGGTGTTTCCTTTCTGTGACTGGAGTCATTAGTAGCACTCTGTCACATCATCCCCCCCCCCCCCCCCCCCTACAGTTCGCCTTCATATCTATAGATTTAAAATATAACGAAATACGGTCCCCTCAATGACGCTAAGTTACGATAATGATAAATCATGAACTATGAGTATTTTTTTTATTGTTTCGTTTGAACTGTCGCTGGTTCAGAAGCGGTCGTGGTGCGGGATTGTGACGGCCTGTGCTCCTCCTGTGTTCTCCACAGGGCATGCTGTTGAAGAGGAGTGGCAAATCCCTCAACAAGGAGTGGAAGAAAAAGTACGTCACGCTGTGTGACAACGGACTGCTCACCTACCACCCCAGCCTGCACGTAAGTACTTCCTGGAACAGCACACACGCACACGCGTACCCCAACTGTTTGGCCCTGCTAGCACAACGTAGCTAATTCCAGTTACATTTACATTTACATTTAGTCATTTAGCAGACGCTCTTATCCAGAGCGACTTACAGTAAGTACAGGGACATTCCCCCGAGGCAAGTAGGGTGAAGTGCCTTGCCCAAGGACACAACGTCAGTTGGCATGACCGGGAATCGAACTGGCAACCTTCGGATTACTAGTCCGATTCCCTCACCGCTCAGCCACCTGACTCAGTTGTAAATCACCGTCTACCGAGCTGTCCTTGTAACCTCCGTACCCCCTCAAACCTCCTCACACACACTCACACACCATTGCATACCACCACAACCTAACACACCTTCACACCCCCCCCCCCCCCCACACACACACACCCTCACACACACACTCACACAACATACCCCCACAACCTAACACACCTTCACACACACCCCCCCCCCACACACACACACACACGCAACCCCGAGCCCCCAGCACTAAGACCAACACTTTACCCCAGTCTCTTGGGCTTTGTGTCATAGAGGCCGTTTCTCTTATCACTTGAATGGAGATTGTCCTTTCTCTGGGTGCACGTTGCATTTGAAACTAATTCACCTCTACAATGTGGAAACGCTGCCACTGTTCTACTTGGCGAATGCAAGGACCACCTGCCAGTACACACTGAGTTCATCACATCCACGTCATTTTCTAGAGAGTTCAAATGGGATCTTTGGACCTCTGTTCAGGAAGTAGTCCTTCTCCTGTGGTACTGAGGTAGCGGTGGCATGTATCACCAGGGTCTGTCTTCCCTGCCGTGGTGTCACGGCTAATGACACCATAAGCGACGTTCGTCCCCCCGGTGAGATCCCGGCGGAGCCCCCCCTCCTCTGTCTACCCCCACAACCTAACACACCTTCACACCCCCCCCCCCCCCCCACACACACACCCCCTCACACACACCCCCTCACACACACGTCCTCACGCTTGCTCGGCAGGGGCCAGTAGGGTCAGTGTGCCCCGGCAGCACTAGCTGTGTCTGTCGCTCCACACTCCCTCACTCCACCTCTAATTGTCTTGTTGTTGCGTGTCTTGTCCCGGCTCTGCTCCCTCATCCGTCAGCCACTGTGTTGGCCCATTAGTGGAAATATTAAGCAGGGGAAATTGTGTGTGAGTGTGTCATCGGCAACCCTGTTCCGCATCCTC